>NC_133663.1:164748061-164957664 GCF_037893015.1 Macrotis lagotis | reverse complement strand
AGAAAATAAGCTACTGGAAGGCAGGAACTGTTCCATTGTCTTTGTATCCCAGCACCAAGCACAATAGCTGGCAAATATCCCATACTTAATAAATGTGCTTTGATTGATTGATGGCCTGCCTGCCCCACTTTGGTTGTATGATTACTGAAAGAACTTCAATGGTTGCCCATTGATTATAGAATAAATTGTTTATATTAATGTTCAAGACTCCTCACCATTTGGCTCCGATCTACTTTCCCTATCTTTTTTTCTTACTATATCCTTTCCCTGATTCTACATTCTGGTTAAAATGAATGACCCCAAAGGGATAGAAGAACTTGAAGAGGGGTTCATGGCACAAGAAGGGCTTTCAAAGAGAGAATGCTGAACACTTAAGTAACTGTTGACCTGGAGGAAAGAATTATGACTGCAAACAATATCAAACTTTAATAAAGGGAAGGACTATAGGAAAGGACCTCATAATTTGAGGAGCATTGAAATGGTACCTTCTCTCCCTTCCTTAATACTGATATATGAAGTTCTATACTTAGAGAGATAAATCCATAAATGCAAATATCACTGAAATGGTATTTATTTGGTTCATTAATATCTTAGTAATAATAATAATAATAGTAATAATAATAATAGCTAATGCTCACTAGCTTGAGAAATATTATCTCAATTGATACTCATAACATTCCTATGAGGTAAATTTCTATTATCCTCATTTGACAGATGAAGAAACTGAATGAGGCAAATGACTTGTCCAGCTAAGATCTACAGAGCTAATGTCTGAGGCAGGATTTGAACTTGTCCCCCTAACTTCAAGTCCTACACTTGTCACTGCCAATTCTCAGATCCTTTCCAAAAATTTGAAAATGAGATTTTATAGCTCAAAAAAGGAAACAGAACTAGAATGAAGTATCATGCCCCCAAAGTGTATGGTATCTTAAGCAATAAAGAAGAAACATGAAAGTCTTTTGCTTTCTAAACTGTCTGTTTACTTGATTTCATCATACCTGTTACTCTCCCTGTCAACCATTTTTCTCACTAGGTCAAAAGGTATCCCTAGACTTTGCCCACAAAAAAAATCTCCATACATGTCGTCCCTTTGTCCTAGACACATGATGCCCTGTGTATAATTATGTCTATTAGATTAGAAAGTGATAAAACTGAAACAGATTCTGTTTTGTGTTTATGTTTGCTGCTTTTGGGGGGAGAAAGATAAGAATATTGTCCCACAGTTTTCCAACCTTGGGAACATCATAAGAATTTATTGGATTGATCTAGGGGTGTAGGGGCCTCCAAAATAGAAGCTCTGAGAAAGAAACTATATCTTTATAAGGTCATAAATTGTTCTGTAGAGTTTATTTGACATTTGGAAGGTTAATATTTGGAAAACAAAGTGAAGAATCAAAAGACTTTTCCAGGAGTAATAGTATTGCATTATTTCTGGTTCCATGGAGGAAGCATGCAGTAGTGGTTTAGAGTACCAGATCTTCAGTCAGGAAAACCTGGATTCAAATCTTCTTTTGCAATAAGCTGTGTGACCATCTGTGAGTCATTTAAACACTCTAATCTTTAAGCAACTCCCTAACACTTATCTACTAAGTTATTGGTGGTTTGAATGGTGAAGAGAATTTTTAAATATTGAAATTCCACAGGCTCTAATAATTTAGATCTTGTAATCCTCCAGAGATAGTATATATAACTGTTACTGAGTGAAAAGTGAAAAGTGAGTGAAACATCTTTTCATGTTCTATGAATTTTGAAAACCTTCTAGTCAGTGAAGGGAACCCAGTCCAAATTCTAGAGTTTTTTCAAAGGCAAGACTCAAGAGGTTAAAATTTCCTTCAGTGTGTCTTCAGTCTCTGGCTCCAACAATTCATGAATATGAATGGGCTTTTTATATTTATACCACATTGTGTAAAGTGGAATTATCAGGAATTAATACTTTTTAAATTTTCTCTACTCTTTCATTTGACCTTTTAATATCCATTTATATTGTGATTTAAAATATTCTATGATGAAAATGCTCTGTTTCTGTTTTAAAACCTTGCTAATTTTGCACCTTAAAAATGTTCACATTATAAAGTTCTGAACTAAAAGGAGCCAGCTCTTTCAGAAAGCGCTTTGAATCAGAGTCTGTTGTGGCCAGGGAAAAGGGCATTCAAAGCACTTGTATTTCAGGTAATACCTAGCTAGGAGCTAGCAGCTGGAAATACCTATTTGAAGAAAGAAAAGGCCTTTCTTCTTTGAGAGAGAGGAAAAAGTTAGCTCTTTTTGATTTGAGAAAATTAGTAACAAAGGGGTTTCACATGGAAGCAAAGAGAGCTTGCAATCTCTCCCTCTCCCTCTCCCTCCTCTCCCTCCCCTCCTTCCCTCTTCCCCTCTCCCCCTGTCTCCCTCTCTCCCCTCTCCCCTCTCCCCTCTCCCCTCTCCCTCTCCCTCTTCCCCCTCCCCCTCCCCCTCCCCCCCCCTCTCTCCCTCTCTCCCTCTCCCTCTTTCTCCCTTTTTGGACAAGTAGACCAAGAATAAGAAGGAACTGCAGGAATTTAACTGTGAACTAATTTAATTAAATCAGCCAAATAAAGGGAATGGGGGGGGGGTAACTAGTTCACCTATAGATGAGGCACAGAAAAGCTATAAGCAATCGGAAGATTGAGAATTGACATGCAATAGCCTTTCCAATTGCCAAGAATTCCAAAACTCTGAATGAATATAAGGTGGAGAATTCTAGATAAATTTGGGGGTAGAGCTGAAGGGGGGGAAAGTCATCAAGTCCTAAAAAAAGGACACATTAGTTGTAATAATTGTAATAATTAAAAATGAGCAAGAAAGGTTTGATATAATATATGATACAAATTGTCATTATACTTTGATAGTTATGAGGTATCTATTCTTTAAACTCTTGTACTGAATTTATTATCAAGTTTTTATATAAAAGGTATCTTCTTGATAGTTTCCCTCCCCTTCAAAACACACATACACACATTGCACAATTTCCACTTGTTGATCTTAAAAAACAGTAATTAAGTCAACACCCAATAAATCCCAAAAGGGCATGTTAATTAAGTACCCTGTGTATAACTTAGTATCTCTGTGATTCCCAGGGGTAAAAATATCTTTCCCCCTGGTTACTAGTTCTCTATATGCATTGTCTTTCCCCTCTTAGAATATAAACTCCTTGAGGGCATATTCATATTCAAATCTGGCACATAGTAAATGTTTTTAATAAGTGCTTTTCATTCACTCATTCCAAGACCTACCTCTACTAACATCATTAACTGGTATATGAAACGTAACTCTAGATGAGATACTATTGAAGTTATTTTCATAGATACAGTATCGAGGTAACTAAAATTCAGTCAATCCACAAAACATTATTATCAATTAACAAACATTTATGCAAGATTTTAGGAATACAAAGTCAAAATGCAATAGTTCTTGCCTTAAAGAAGCTTAAATCATTTTGGTGTAAATAACATTTATATATGGATAGGCAAGGTAATTTTGGGAAGAGACTACAGTAACAGCTGAGGCTGTGAAGGAATCAGGAAAGGTTAGAACCTGAGTTGAGTTTTGAAGAGGAAACTAGGAATTCTAAAAGGCAGTAGTAAGGACAGTATATTTCCCACATGGGCATCAGCTGATGCAATAGAAGACGCGAGAGGAAATTTATTTTTGAGAAACAAGGACAGATCCATAAACAGTGGAGAATGAAAAGTGAAGAAATATATAATTCAGGTTATAAAAGTTTAAAATTGGTCTTTATAGAGATTTGAAACTATCATAGAGAATGGGAAGAAAAGGAGTGAGATGAGCTGGACTATTTAGATGCAATAACGGACCAGAGGTGTAGAAACCAAAGCATCCCCTGAAGTTTGCACCTGGTAGATGAAGAAAGAGAGGGATTTCTTCTTATCTGAGCACAAAAAAAGAACAAGGGGTGATGCCAACTAGTTCATACCCAAATGGCAGATTAAATGGGGTCTCCTGAAGGTGTTTTCAGAGTATGAATAGGGAAAGTAAATAATCCCTTGACACAGATTTATAGATTTAGAAGTGGAAGGTGGTGCAGTGGATAGAACAACAATTCTGTAGTTGGGAGCATCTGAGCTCAAATCTGACCTCAGACACTTGATACTTAGTAGCTGTGTAACCTTGGGCAAATTACTTAACCCCATTGCTCAACCCACCCCCCAAAAAAGAAAAGGAACCTAATGATCTTCTCCAAGCCCCTCATTTTACAGGTGAAGAAACTGAATCCTAATCACTTGTATATGAGTCAATGTCACATAGCTAATAATTAGTAAGGATGGAATGTGAACTCAGATTCTCTGACTCCAAATTCAGTACTTTTTGCAACATTCCATGTTATCTCTGCATCATGCTGGAAGGGGCCCATGAAGACAGGCTAGTCCTTTCATAGGATTATAGAATTAAGAGCTTGAAGAGACCTAACAGATTTTGTATGTAAATTCCTGTTTTTTTTATATATGAGACACTGGAGAGTTGACTCTCAAGTATATGCTAGGTGAGATGGTCTATCTATCTATCTATCTATCTATCTATCATCATTATCATCATCATTAGCATTTATGTACATTATCAAAAAACCTAGCAGGAAGAGATAAAAAGAGATTCCACTTTATTTTAAATTTAAATAACTAAAATAAGTACAGAATATATAAAATACCTACTCAGTAGTTTCCCTAACAAGATATACACAGGAAATATATTAATATAATTACAAAACTTACATTTATTATAGTAAATAGATGAATACTATAATAAAACATTTAACAATAATAAAAACAAAATCATTAGAGAAATATTGTTTATTGGTAGACTGAACCAATATAATAAAATGACAATACTACCTAAATCAATTTATTTATTCTCTGTCATACAAATCAAACTACCAAAAAATTACTTTATAGAGCTAGAAAAATAATTAAATTCATCTGAAAGGTCAATAAAAATAAAATAAATTAAAAAGTCAAAAATCTCAAGAGAAATAATGAAAGAAAGAGGGAAGGAAGGAAGGGGGCCCTAGTAATACCAAATCTCAAACTTGCTACAAAAGCAATAATCATCAAAATGGTCTGGTAACTCATTAAAAGGGAGATATTGGTCAGAAGAATAGAGTAGGGATACTACCAACATACAGAAGCAACCAAAACTAATAACCCAGTGTTCAATAGTATAAATGTCCCCAACTACTGGGGCAAGCACATTCTGAGAAGTTTCTAGGAAAATAGGAAAGCTTTCTGGCTTTGGTTGGTTAGAGCAACACCTCACAATACTAAGATAAGCTCCAAATGGACACATGATGACTTTGTTATAAAAAGTCACATCATAAATAAATTAATAGAAGCAAGAAAGAAATTACCTTCCAGATGTATAGATAAGGGGAAAAGTTCATGACTAGATATGGTAGAGTGGAAATCATTTTGTGGAGGTGAAACATGAAATGGCTGAGGAAACAAAGGTTCAATCTTCTGAGCATATCGATTTATTAAGCAATGTATGTCAATTGCCTAGTAAGGCAGGACCAGACCTTCTCAGCTTAAGTCTGGGCCCTTAACACTGGTAAAGATAGACTTTTATACACTGAATACAATCAAAGCCAATTAATTAAAATGAAATATCAAATTAGGTTATCTGATTTCTAAATGGGTGAAAGATTAAAGACTTTTCAAGTTGGTAGCAGGAGAGCAAATAGATTCAATTCTCTGAATTTATAAAAATAGGTGATCCACTCTCTAAAGTGTCTGTAAACAACTGAAGAGGGTAGCTAGGTGGCTCAGTGTATAGAGCATGGAGTCAGGAGTACCTGAATTCAAATCCAACCTCAGACACTTAATAATTACCCAGCTGTGTGGCCTTGGGCAAGCCACTTAACCCCATTTGCCTTGCAAAGAAAACAATTGATGAAGCATTAAAACAATATCTGATTGATCAGTGTGGGACCAGTTTTCAAATAAGTCAGATAGGTTGCTTGAAATGTACAACTGTGAGAAAATACTTGCATCAGTCACTGAATCTAAGTTTAGGATCAGCATAATCGAGATTCTTGGCTAAGAATCTCTAAAAAGCAAGTAGAGGTGATTCGGTCATACAGGACTAGGTTCAAACAATATAAGGAGATTTTCCCCCAATTCCCACAAGTGAATAAAGTTTTTTCATAATATAGAAATTGAACTAGACCCATAATTAAATAGAAAGGGAACTAGCTAACTCCAGAATTGAGTCACAAGATGGAGAAAGTCCCACAATTGACAATTTGATTATATAAAATGTTAAAGTTTTTGCAAACACAAAACCATAGAGCTAATATTAGAAAATCTTTACAGTAAATTTCTCTGTTAAAAGTTTCACTTCTAAGATAAATTAGAAATAGATTCAAATTCATAGGATTAAGAGTCATTCCCTAATTGAAAAAAATGGTCAAAGGACAGGCAGTTTTTAGATGAAGAAATGTAAGCTATTTTTAGGTAAATAGTATAGTGGATAGAGCACTTATAGAATCAGAAAGACTTGAATTCAAATTTGGTCTCAGATTTCTTACTAGCTCTTTGAGAGTTGGAAAGTCACTTTACTAATCTTCGTTTGCCTCAGTTTCCTCAAATGTAAAATGGGGATGATAAAAGTTCCTATCCAGGTATATGCAAATCAAATGGAATAATATTTGTAAAGTGCTTAATTTTACATTGCACAGCACTATTTAATAAGTGCTTATTTCTTTCCTTTCTATGAAAAAATGCTCTACATCATTAATACTAATAGAAATGCAAATTAAAATAACTCTGAAGTTCCATCTTATAGGTATCAGATTGGCACAGCTGACAAAAAAAGAAATTGATAAATGTTAGAGCCCTGGCTGGGAAACAGGCTCAGCAGAATATTTTTGGAGTTTTGTGAATTGGTCTAGACATTCTGGTAAGCAGTTAGCTATGTTATTGATTCATATATACAGAACCTTTGTGATCCAGTATTACCACTACTAGACCAAGTCAAAGGTAGGTGCTTTTGTTATGACAAAGAAACTAAGGGAGTGTGCATCATTAGAGGAATATATGAATGTAATGAAGGTCTTATCACACTCTAAGAAATGACAAAAAAAATAGGTTTCAGAAAAACCTGGGAAGATTTGTATAAACCTATACAATGTGAAATGAGCAGAACCAGGAGAATGATTTATAATATAACAACCATATTGTAAAAATAAGTAATTTTGGAAGAACTCTGTTCAGTTCAATGACCAACTATGATTCCAGAGGACCCATAAAGAGTAACAGAGAGCAGATGAACTTTGTTTGTAAAGGAAGATACACAATTTTGACAAGGTCAATATGGGTATTTATTTTGTTTGATTAAACATTTATTACAAAGGTTTTGATTTGTAGTAGAGTAATTGATTTTTAGGAGGAGGAAGAGGGGATGAGAGGGAGAGAAATAAATGTTATTTTAAAAAATAATTTAATTTAAAATTAAATACAAATATAATAATAAAAATAACTTTAAAATTCATGCACTTTAGTCTACTCTCTTCTACTATTTCATTTCTGTGTCCAATTATTTTGTTTATCTGCCATGTCTTTCCCAGATGTACTATCTTCTAAGTAAATATTTTTAAATGCTACCTGAATTGATTAAATTTAACTAGGCACTTATCATAAACAACTAACAGTGGAGGGAGCACTAGTGGATACTGAGTCAATAGTAATACAGAAGAAAAATCCCCAAACTCTTAGAGGTGTCTTAGAAGCCTGAGGGGAGCATATAGCTGGCCTGAATCTGGGAAAATGAGCCAGAACATAGCTACATGTGGAGGCTGCTCATTTGGGATAAAATGATCAGGCTTTTTGAATTTTCTAGACTCCTGGAAAGATTCTCCATCCAGGATTTTTATTTCTACATACATTGGTTTGTGGGATCATAAAGAATGTTTTTTTTATTCTCTGTTTTAATTGTATAGTCATTTTTCTAGTATGTATTTCCTTTTTAAATCATTTCCATTTGAAATGATTTATGTAAATTTGTGCATTTGTCAATTCATTGAATGCTCAAGTGATTCTTGTATTATTGAACTACAGATTTATGATTTGTTGAAAAATGTTTAATTTTTTTTTTAATTTTTGTCTTTAAAACAGTCCTAGACTTTGGATGTGTGTGTGTGTGTGTGTGTGTGTGTGTGTGTGTGTGTGTGTGTGTGTGTGTGTAAGAATCTTTAAGTCAAAGTATGTAAAGCAAACTTTGTCCATGTGTCTAGAATTCCATGTAATCAATATTTAGTACTTTATTCATTATAAGGAGTGAGGGGGGAAGGTGCCTCACTTTTCTTTCAGTTTATGTGACCTTGTTTGATCCTTTTTTAACATTGCTTCTGAATTATTATTATTAAGTATTATGATTGGAATAAGTTTGCAATTCCATTTGGATTGACTTTTCCATGGCAGGGACCTATTGAGGGTAAATTTCAGGTGTCTTTGGCATTAGAAATCAGAGGAAATTTTCCAAAGCCCCTAAAATGATCCCCTATGGTGCAAAGATCCCTAGAGAGATTTTGCTGTGTCCTGAATGGAAAGGGACACTTGGAAAAGTATGTCCAGACAGCTGAATGATATTATGCACTAAGAAACTTATTGTAGTTTCAAACAGGAGAACTACTTTTCACCAAAAGGGTAAAGGCTGACATCCAACAATTATTGGCTGTGGTTCCTTGGTACTTGAAATGCTTCTTTCCTATGAAGTTGTGGTATTTTTTTTAATTTGACATGGAAGCTCTGAATATTGGGGATGATATTCTCAAGTGTTTTCAGTTTGGAGTTTGTTTCAAGAGTTGACTGGGCGTACCTCTTTGTTTAGTTGGCCCTCTGAAACTAATAGATCTAGAGAGTTTTCTTTTATGATTTCTTTTTCTTCTTTTTAGATTTTTGCAAGGCAAATGGGGTTAAGTGGCTTGTCCAAGGCCACACAGCTAGGTAATTATTAAGTGTGTGAGACCAGATTTGAACCCAGGTACTCCTGACTCCAAGGCCGGTGCTTTATCCACTACGCCACCTAGCCGCCCCTTATGATTTCTTAAAATGTAGTATCTAGGCTTCATTTTTATGCTAGATTTTCAAAGGGGAGATCAATTGTTCCTAAATTATATCTCCTTGATCTGCTTTCCAAGTCAGTTGTTTCTAATATCCAATATCACATTTCTTCTATTTTTTTCAATTTTTAAATTTATTCTAATATTTCCTGCAGTCTCATGAAGCCATTAATTGGTTTGGACTATTCTTGTTTTTCATTTCATGGTAAAAAATTTATTAGTTTTTTCCTAAGTGACAAATTCTTCCCATTCTCTCCAGATCTTTTATTTTTTTATCATTTACTTTGGTGTTCACGTAGTCTTTATAGAAAAATCCATATTTTTTCTTTTAAGTCTCTGTTTATAGTTGTTATCTACTTAGATTTATAATCTTTTATAATCTTTTTAAATACTGATTGGTGTTTTATTTGATTGACTTGTCTCTCCAGCTTTAGTGACTAAATTAGGGCTTTGTGCCAAGGATCTAGTTCCTAATCTACATCTGGATGGGATGTGATTGGTTTTGTTTGGTCTAAACCTGGGTCCCCTGGGTTTCAATAATAATAAGTAACATTTAAATGGCACTTATGGTACGCCAGACATGAAGCACTTTACAATGATTATGTCATTTGATCTTTACAACAATTATTATTTTCCCCATTTAACAGAAGAGGAAATTGAGGTAGAAGTTAAATGATTTGTCCAGGGTCATGCCTGACTCCAGCTCTGGGGTTCTATCCACTTAAGGACCTAAATGTTCCATGGTAATACAAGCTGGCTGCAAGTGACTTGTAGCTTTAATTTTTTTAAGAGACTGTAATATTCCATGACTTATTTCCACCACAGCATCACCAGAAGAATACACAAAAAATTATAACTAATAAATATCTACATATGCTGGATTCTGATATTCTACTTGTACTTGTGCAATGTACACAAATGTACCAGAATATCAAGAAGTCTGAAAACAGCACTGGCCCAGTTCAAAATATTCATGCCAAGGGGAAAACAACCTTTAAATTTGATACCTTAAAATAGCAGGAATGTTTAGACAAATCTATAATCTAAGGAAAAAATACACCCACATATAGGCACATAAAATGTATGCCTTCCACCCTCTCAAGTCAAATATATTATTAGTAATGAATTTATTTTATTCTGATAGCATTATATATAAAATATTATTGTACTATCTCTCTAGACAGCCCTACTTTTAGCATAATGCATTCCTAGAAATTGCTTTGGAAAACAAAATGGCAAAAAAATGAATCATTTTTCTTTATGTATGTTATAGCATTCAGTTATTCTCTTCTATTCTTACATAGTACTTCTGTGTTCATGAGCTAGAATGAGAATTGGTTGTTCCAATCAGGAAGTTGGGCAGATTCAGGAGGTACATCTGACATTTAGCCCCAAGTAGATCCAATTACTATAGGATATTTACATATGACCCAATCACACCTCTCCTTTCCTTATCCTGATTCCAATAGAAATCAATAGTTTGAAACCAGATTACAGATGGGGAGACATTTATAGATATATATATAGATATATATAGATATATCTATATATATATATATATCAACCATCCCATGTACCAAAGAAACTGATAATAACTAACATTTATGCTTAACTAAATGCTTCATGATTACCATCTTAATAATAATAATAATAATAGCTATGCCAAAGAGAAGGAAAGAATTTGAAACTCAAAAACAAATTTTTTAATGGATGTTAAAAAATTGTTTTTATATGAATGGAGAAAATAAAATATAAAATAATAATAATAATAATAGGTAAAATTTAATTAACTACGTGTCTGACACTGCTAAGTGCTTTTCAATAATAATAATAATAAAAGTAATAGCTAATATTTATATGGCAGTTACTATGTACAGCACTGAGCTAGTATCTTTATAATTACCATGATAATTTGTATTTATTCTTTTTTAAAAATTTTATTTATTTAAGGCAATGGGTTAAGTGACTTGCCCAAGGTCACACAGTTAAGTAACTATTAAGTGTCTGAGGTCACATTTGAACTCAGAACCTCCTGACTCAAGGGCCAGTGCTCTATCCACTGAGCCATCTAGCTGCCCCTAATTTATATTTATTCTTACAACAACCTGTGACTTAGATCCTACTATCATTCTACTTTATAGATGAGGAAACTAAGCCAATGTGAGATTAAGTGACTTGCCTAGGGTCATAGCACCAGAAAGTATGTGAGGCAGTTTTAGAATTTAGAACTTCCTAGGTATAATGTCTTCCATCTACTAAGTCACTTAGCTGACCCATGTGACTTTAGGCATTGTTTTTCTTGGTATTTCCCTCCCTTTCAACCTTCACAAAAACCACACACACACACACACACACACACACACACACGTACAGCATGTTCCCCTACAGGTTAATTCCATTCAACAACTATATGCTAAGTACTTGTCATATATAAAAAAATGTAAAGATGAAATAACAAACAGATTCTGCCCATGGGAACTTACAATATATATGAATTAGACATGAAATCCTTCAAGAAAACTCTACTCTGATGCCTCAGTGTGACATAGCCATGACTCCTGGTTCCCAAATGCTGTGTAAAGGGAATATAAAGTTTGGCAGAAGCTTCCAAGCAGGTAATGACTAAACAAGGATTACATGTTTGCAGGGATTGGGTGAAAGATAGAGACAGACAGAGAGGTAAAAAGAGAAAGAGAGAAAGAGAGAAAGACAGAGTCAACAGACAGAGAAAGAGAAAGGGAGAGAGAACCAGAGAGAAAGGCAGACATAGAGGGAGAGACAGTCAGAGAGAGAGAGAGAGAGAGAGAGAGAGAGAGAGAGAGAGAGAGAGAGAGACTCTTTTCCACTGCAAGCTACAATTTTTTAGATTGTAGTTGCAATTTTTTTTATTTTAACAATTTAAATTCATATTCTGAAAAAAGCTAAAAGAGTTTTATCACATAGGTATTAGAACTCTGATCTAATCTAAACCCTCTATTTTGCAGAGGTGGAAATTTGGACTAAGAAAAATTATGAGATTTGTTTCAAGTCCCACAGCAAAGTTAGTGGCAGAACCTCAGATTTCACCATCAAGTGTTCTTTCTGCTTTTCCATGCCATCAGAATTCCAAAGGGAATTATTCATAATAATGTTAGAGTCATTCCATTGAGTTGAGGTTTTTAAACTAATTCCAGCTTCTGAGAACAAGAATCTTTATTTCTTTTTTAATTAAGATAATAATAATTTCCCTAAAGGTAAGTCGAAATATCTCACCCATCGGTAAAACAAACAAACAGAACTCTTTAGGTCTGTTATTTCCAATGGAATTTCACTAATATTCAAAGGCAAATTCAGTCAAGAATTAAACCCTAAAAAATATTCACTTCCTTAGACAATATAAAATATTCATGCATTATCTTAATTGCACTATGGGCTCTTTATCGACAAAAATGTAGTTCTTAATATTTTGATTATCTTCTCAAATTGGTTCTTAAAAGATTTTAAAGACAACTATCACAGACCAATTTCCTTCTGATCTATGAATTTCATCTGTTTTAACATAAAAATTAATATGGATACCAAATATAATTTCTTTACTAAAATAGGTGCTATGCTTTGTTGTTGTTTTTTTTAAGAGGCACTTAAACTGCCAGGACAGATTCAAGTCTCTCACTGCTTTAGCACCCTCCAGTGCTTCATCTATGAAACAGCATTTGGAATTGATTTTCTAAGACACATTTCTGACAAGAAAAGTAGAAACATTTTCCTATTCAACAAAAAATATGGTGGCATCAAGAAGAAAAGTAAGTCAATATAGTGTCATAATAAATTCCAAATGGATTAAAAAGTTGTACTATGAAAAATTAGAAAATGGAGGGTTATAATCTAAATTGTGGAAAAAAGAGGGATTCATAACCATACAAAGGACAGAATAAATAAAAAATATTACATAAAATTTTTAAAACCTTTACATAAATGAAATTAATGACCATAGGATTAGGAGAAAAGATAATGATTGGCAGAAAAATTTGCATTAAATAATTTTGATTTTTAAAATATACAATCTACGAAATCTTCAGCAAGTTGGCACAAACTTACAATATATTTAATGGTCAAAGAACATGGAAATTTTTCAAAGGAAGAAATACATATACTAATCAAAATGGTGGAGAATAAAAGACTTAAATATAGTGGAAAGTTCCATAGGAAGACAGGCTATCAAATGGTTCAACCATTCTAGAAAACCTGCAAGAAAAGTTAACCAAATTCTTCATACCATTTAAGCCAGAATTTCAACTACTATGAATCATGCTTTCAAAAGACTAAAGACCAACTTCTGTGGATAATGCTTCCAAAGGGCCTAAAGATAGCAAGAAAAAGTCCAAATGTATAAAAATATTTATCAAAACATTATTTATGATTATAAAAAGTTAGAAGCAAAATATATATCTAGTGATTAGATACTAGTGGAACAAACTGTGGTATTTGAATATAACAGAATGCATTAATGAGGAATGACAAATATTATGAAATCAGAGAAAGATGAGAAAATTTGGGTGAAACATTCTGAAAAAAAGCAAAGTCAAAGAACATACACATAATTATGACAATAACAATAGCTAATGTGGCATTTGCCATGTGCTTGGAATTATCCTATTATTATCTTCCCCATTTTACAGAGGAGAAAACAGGCTAACAGAGGTTAAGTGACTTGTCTGGGATCACACATTGATGGTACAATTAGAACAGTGCACAAGTATAAAGTGATATCGACTATTAATCACAGTCACTTCAGAAAACATATTTTGTAAGACTACATATTTTGAATGATGGCTAAGAAGTGCCCACCTTCATTTTATTTTTTTTTTGATATTTTTTTAATTTCTAGACATCACTTCTTTTTTTTAGGTTTTTTTTTTTTGCAAGGCAAATGGGGTTAAGTGGCTTGCCCAAGGCCACACAGCTAGGTATATTAAGTGTCTGAGACCGAATTTGAACCCAGGTACTCCTGACTCCAGGGCCGGTGCTTTATCCACTATGCCACCTAGCCACCCCCCACCTTCATTTTAGAACAAAAGTTACTGTAAATAAATATTTTTGAAAGAAGTTTTAAGTAGTTATATTGAGCAATGCCAAACAAAAGTACAAGTCACCCATTTAAACTGATACTCATCCTAAATTCCTATCTCATGGATGAATCTTTTTTTTAAATTTTATTTGGTTTTTGCAAGGCAGTGGGGTTAAATGACTTGCCCAAGGCCACAAAGCTAGGTAATTGTTAAGTGTCTGAGGTCCGATTTGAACTCAGGTCTTCCTGACTCCAGGGCTGGTGCTCTATCCACCGCTACCTAGCTGCCCCTCATGGATGAATTTTGAGACAGAGCAAAGGTACAGGTTTCTAGGACAGCTAGGTGGCATACTGGATAAAGTATAGGACTTGATAATTACAAGTCATGTGATTCCAGGCAAGTCATATAACCTGTTTGCTTCAGTTTTCTTAACTATAAAAAGGGAATAATAACACTTACCTCACAGGGCTGTTGTGAGGATCAAAGGAGAAAATATTTGCGTGTGAAATGCCCAGTACTTTCTTCATCTTCATCTAGTCTGCCCTTGGATCCTGATACAGATTGACATTAGCCTTTTACTGTCCCTGGGACAGCTAGAACACCAATACACTAACCTTCAATTGGAACAACTTAATTTCATTGGAAGAATAAAAAGGAGAAGAGAGGAGATAATCCTATCTTTGACACTCTTTATCTATGTGACCTTGGCCTTTCAATTTCTCATCAGAGAGTCTGCCCACTTTAGAGGGTCTCTGAGGTCTCTTGGCTTTAATTCTATGATCCTGTGCTTTTAAAACCTTAAGGAGTTGGGGATTGTAGATTCCAACTCCATATTAGTCATTTCTGTGAAGACAACTTAAGGACAGTGGAAAGGTCATCAGATTGGGAGGATGGGGTGGGAGGAATTCTGGTTTTAGTTATGATGCTACTAACTAAGCTGTGCAGCTTTTGTATGGGTACCTTTGCTTTTCTGAGTCTCAATTTCCTCATAATATCAGGAAGTTTAATTACTTAATCCTAAATCCTAGATCACAGTATGTTCATGCTAAAAGGAAACTTAAAAGAATTTGTCTGATACTTTCATTTCCTAGGCAGATGAAAAGCCTGGGGCTTCAAAATGTGGAATAGCTTGCTTTGGTTTACTGATTCCTAGAGTAGTCCTTTCTGGCCCCCTCATCTCTAATAGTCTCTAATAGGGTACAAGCAGGTATGGTAGTAAAGGATATTCTAAAGGAGCAGGGTCAGGAAAGAAGTGGAAAACAGAGAAAGAAAACTTTCCCACTCTAATTCCCTAGGACAAGTTTCCTGATAATTTATGGAATACCATAATAGATCTTAAACTCTCCATCATAACTTCCAAAAAAACTAGCCCAATTTGGAAGAAGATCCATATTCTTTTTCTTTTTGGAAGCAAATGGGGTTAAGTGACTTACTCAGGGTGACCAGAGTTACTAAGTGTCTAGGTCATATTTGAACTCATGTCCTCTTTCCTCCAGAGCTGGTGCTCAGTCTACTACATCACTTAGCTACTTAGGAGTCTCTGTTCTTGCAGATATTTAGTTAGGATAGACTGGGGAGGGGGGGGTGCAGGGAGAGGAGGCTTGCCACACAGGAGTTCTATGAGTTATTTCCTGACTTAATTTTAAGAGAACAAGACTTAGGGGCAGCTAGGATAGAGTACTGGAGGCAGGAGAATCTGAGTTCAAATATGATACAATTAGCTGTGTGACCTTAGGCAAGCCCCTTGGTTTCCTCATCTGTAAAATGGCAAACCATTTCAGTATCTTTGCCAAGAAATCCCCAAATGGGATCACAAGGTGTCAGACATAATTGAACAACAAAAAAGAGATTCAGCTAAAGAATTAATAGAAACAATTATTAACTTCAGTAGAAGTATTTGAATATAAAATAAACCCACAAATCAATAGTCTTTAATATGGATATATGTTTAACATATTTGTACATGTACAATCTATAATATATGAATTGCTAACTTGGGGAAGGGAAAGGGAAAAAGGGAGAAAATTTTACAAAAATGAATGCTGAAACATCTCTACATATGAGTAGAATACTGGGGAAAATTAAAATAAAATAAAATAAAATAAATCATTAGTCTTTTTGTATATTGTCGACAAAATTCCACAGAACAAGATAGAAAAAAATCTATTCAATAAAACTACAAAATGTATAAAATATCTAGTGCTACATTTACCAAGGAAGACCCAGGAATTATATGAATAAAATTATAAAACACTCAACAGAAATAAGACGCTAAATTGGAGCAGAATTAATTGTTCATGGTTAAGCAATACTTACTACTTGTAAAAATATTAAATTTTAAAATATTTTAAATTGAAAACATTGCTTATCAAAATATTTAAAATGACAGTGCTACCTAACTTAATTTAAAGATTCAGAACCATGAAAACTGAACTCCCAAAGGATATCTTCATAATCTAGACAAAATTATAACAAAATTCATCTGGAGGAATAAAAGGTAACAGTTGCCTAAACCCTAACCCTAACACACACACACACACACACACACACACACACACACACACACACACACACGACGGTTCCATAGACCATATTTCAAGAATCACTGATTTTAAAAACCACTCATCTAAGAGGGCAGATTGTTGAATTTGGAGACAGAAAACCTGGCCTCAAATTCTGCTTTGAGTACTTACTAGTTGGATAAGTCACAGGATCTTCCTGGGCTTCAATTTTCTTTTTTGGGGAATTGTATTCACAGACTCCAAAGTCAGTTTCAACTCTAAATTCATGTTCCAATGCATATACATATATATATATATATATATATATATATATATATATATATATATATATATGTACCACCAGAAGCAAATAAATATTGTTGTTCAGCAATTCAGTCAACCCTGGGGGGACTCTACTGTCTATGGGATCTTCTTGGCAAAGATACTGGAGTGATTTGCCATTTCCTTCTCCAGTTGCTTCGATAAATAAGGAAACTGAGGCAAACACAAGTTGAGTGACTTGCCCAGAGTCACACAGTTAATAAATGTCTGGGGTCAGATTTGTACTCTAGGCTTCCTGACTTCAGGCCTAGTATGTTATCCACTTGAGTCACTTGTTCAATCGTATCGAATTCTGTGTGACCCCATTTGGGATTTTCTTGGCAGAAGATTCTAAAGCAGTTTGCCATTTCCTTCTCCAGTTCATTTTTTTGAGGAAACTGAAGCAAACCAAATTAAGTGATTTGCCCAGGGTCACATATGTCCGAAGCTGGATTTGAATACAGGAAAATTGGTGTTCCTGACTCCAGGCCCAGCACTATGCCACCTAGCTTCACTGAACAACAACAGGTAGTAAGAAGTTAATTCAGGATCAGGCAATAAGGGAAAATGTTTGAGAGCTCCCTCCCCAGCGAAAGGAAAGCTCTCTTTATGTCTTAGCTTCTAGTCTAAGTTTATCTGCTAGTTTAACAATCCAGAAGCAAATCTAGATTTCTATTATGTCTTCTTTAAAATGGTGCTGTAGGATTCATGGTTGCCTCTTACACCCAGAAAGAGAAAAAAGCCAGGATCAACAGATAATAAATGGATAATAAATTTTAGAATAGGAGGAAATAATCTGAGTTCAAATTCTACTTCAGATACTTAACTAGTTATTTCTGGGCAAATCACTTAACCCTTTCTGAGCCTCAATTTACTCATTTGTAAAATTGGAACAATATGGTATTGTGACAATCAAATGAGATAAAGTGCATAAAATACTCTGGAAACCTTAAAGTAAGGGTTTAATGAATTTGAGTAATTACTTTTAGCAGCAAATAAATAGATATTCATGCAGGATAAATTGAAAAGTAGGTTGTGGTATAGTTAAATTCAATACAACAAGTACTTAATAAGCATTTTCCCTCTCTCCAAGACCTTTCACTAAAGTTCTAATCTAATACCTCATCATGGTGTGGCTTTGACCCTGGATTTTCTGAGGACCTGACAGTGAAGAATAATCTCAGACAGTCTAGGACAGCTTCATATAGGAGATAGCACCTGAATTGATCCTTGCAAGCTGAGAAGTATCTCAATAGGCAAGGATGAGGAAGGAGTAACCCCCTCCATACCAAGGCTTTAGAGACAATGTCCGTGAAGGCAAAAAAAAAAAAATTGGTCTATACTGATTAAGTTGGTAGCTATCACCTCAGTCAAGCTACTAGAGCCCAAACATTACATCAAAACAACAAATAGGGAAGCGTTTCTCCATCTTCAAAGTAGAACTACCCTTAAGAATCTGGTTCAGAAGTATAATTAAGACAGGCCAATTAGAACAGAAGGAGTGCACGGGGGTCTATGGTTGGGCCAAGGAGAAAACCAACAGCAGAGAGATCGGATTTCCTGAGGCTAAGAATTAGAGGGAACTCCAGTGAAGGATGGAGAAGGCATCTGTCCAAGCCCACAGCTGTGTTGCCTTCAGCTGAGTTGGGGAGGGGATGAAGCAAAAAACTGACAGGTTGACTATCTGCATGAAGTAAATCATCATTAATCAAAGCCCTACACTCCTCCCTTCATGTTTTCCTGACCTTGCTCTTTGCTCTCGCTCATCCCTCAGACAGGAGAACGAGCATGGACTCTTTCCAGCAAGTTTGTCTACTCTCTCCTTGCCTTTTAATCATCCTCTAGCCCCTCCAGGGCCCCTCCAGGGTCCATCCCTGAAGTACAGAATAGCATCTGCAAAAACAGCCCAGAACAAGTTGAAATTAAGGAAGTAACCTTGGAACCCAGATTTTTTTTAATCCTTAGGGTTTATAACATACTATTTTAGAAAAAAAAATTATTTTTTATTCAGAACTGAATCAAAAATTAAATTAGCATTTCCACATACTAACATAAAAATATGTACATAAAACTGTGAATCTACATGGTGAACAACTTTCTTTTATTTAAAAAAATTCAACATGTTATTTTCAATTTTTTTGTTTCCTACTTACCTTTGTTCTGGTACCATTTATATAGTTTAAAAAAATTAATAACCCTTTCTTTCTACTATTCCCTTTTCATTTTGGCAACCCCCACTTCTATTCCTTCACATTTCCCCCAAAAAAAACTGAAAGAAAAAAGTAAAACTTATGTCAGATAAACATAATCAAGTAAAACAAATTCCCTCATTGGTCAGAACCAAAAATGTACATCTCATCTTGGACATTAATTCACCAATTCATGTCAGGAGAAATGTAATGTATTTCACCATCAGCCTTTGAAATTATGTAAAGTCATTGCATTGACAATCAAAGTTCTAAAGTTCTTTAAAGTTAATTTTCTTTACAATGTTGTTATTATTGCATAAATTGTTCTCCGGGTTCTGCTTACTTTACTTTGCATCAGTTTATACAAATCTCCTCAGGTGTATCTAAAACAGTCCTTTTCATTATCTCTTAGTGTCCACTAATATTCATATACCACAATTTGTTCAGTCATTCCCCAATTTGTGAGCACCCTTTTAGTTTCCAGTTTTGCCATCACAAAAGGAGATGCTATGAATAATTTTATTCATATGGCTTCTTTCCCCTCTTTCTTTGAACTCTGAAGCATAAAACTAATAATGGTATTAATGGGCTAAAGGTTTGTTTAGTTTCAAATCACTCTCCATAGGCCCACCAAACAATGTATTAATGTTTCTGTTTTCCTACAGCTCTTCCAACAAATTGCTATTTTCTGCTTTTGTTACTCTTGAAAATCTGATAGGTATGAGACAGAAAAGGGTGGTTTTACTTTATGTTTCTCTTATTATTAGTGATTTGAAATTTTTTAATATGGCTGTTGAATGCTTGGGTTTCTTCTTTTGAGAATTGTTTATTCATATTGTTAATCAAGTTTTTACTGAGCTGGCTTTAACCGAGCATGACAAAGCAGATGACAGAGTAACAATAAAGCAGATAGAAGTTTATTAATTATTTTCTTTTGCAAGGAATTGGTTTGCAAATCATGGGACTATTCTTTTCCTTGGCACTCCACCTTGCTGTTGTAGATCCAGATATGTTATACATGATCATAACTGGGAAGAACAATAAGAAGGACTTTTTGACAGATCTTTCCAAGACAAGCCCACCATGCAGGACAATACAACAAGTCTATCACTTCTGACCATCTATGTGGGAATTCTATGGGAATGGCTGAGTTGATTGTATAGTTTTGGGGATAAAGTACAGTATAAGTCATACTGATATTTAACACAGGCAAGCACAGGTCAGGCAGGATCTGTCATGCTTAAAGGATGACTCCTGTTACTTTGTTTTCACTGTTTTCCCAGACCCAGAGCCTGCCTGTAAGATGGATCTCTAAAACCTAAATTATTATTATTATTATTATTATTATTATTAAATTCATTACACATACAATATTAATCATTATAAAATCATAACTCTTAATATCCATTGCCCATTTATCTCTTGGAGAAAGGCTCAAACTTTCTCCTTCAAGGACTATGAACCAGAGTAAATTCACAAAGGCAAAAAAGTGATGAGAGATTAAGGACAGACTGTCATGAACTTTATAATCTGGTTTCCACTATTCCCATCACTCCAAATGAGTATTATTATGGCCTATTTCTAACTTCACAGATTTCAGAAGAGGACCCTCAAACTGTGGTCAGTAACAGACTTTTTGCAGATCCCAGAGGAGGGTTACTTCAAGTCATTTCATGGCAGAAAGGCAAACTCCAGAAGGTGGCACTGGGTGATTTGGCACAGTGTCCCATTCCTCTTGTAGGAGGCTCTTTGCCAGATACTTAACCCAGTTGATTAGGAATTTCCTGCCCATCATTAGGGCTGCCCATCTGTTTGCTCCCTCCCTCCAATGGTCTGAATTCTTGTTGTCCTTTTGTGGGAGATCTGATGTCTTGACATAGTCAATCCCCAACTTAAGAACACCCCCTTAGTTTGCCATTTTTGCCACTACAAAAAGATGGTGTATATTTTTGTATGTATGGCTCATTTTCCTCTCTGTTTTATCTCTTTCAGGTATAGAGCTAATAGTGATGTTGGTGGGTCAACAGGTATACAGCTTTGTGACCTTTGGGGAAGAATTTTAGGTCACTTTCCAGAGTTCCAGAAATAAAGTATTAAATTTCTGCACTCCTACAGTTGTTTTCCACAACTGGGTGATCCTACTCTCGTTACACTTGTTACATTCCACTTAGCAACATACTTGTGCCTTTAACCTCCAATGGTATTCTGATTGCTTGAGAAGTCAACCTTCCCAGTATATAGTCCCCTCCACTGGCTAAAAACAATTTGGCCAGATTCAGATAGCCATAAGAATAGCAACTGGCCAGGTAAAACTGTCCCTTCTGCCACTTGGTAGTACTCCACAATGCAACCCAGATTTCCCAGTCAAATTCTCGAAAGTTAGTCTTCTTAACCTAAGGTGTACCTTTTCTCTAAGTTAAACAACCAAATTTAACTATTATTCCATGGCTGCCTCCTTTAGCTCAAATTATGGAAACACAAATGATAGGAACAGGGAAGGGAACAAAATCAAAAAGTTTAGTCTGACTATCCACATTCCTATTAAACATCTGGGTCACTAAAAAAACATAAAATAAAATAAACAACCCACTTCAGGTTCTGTTGAGAGGGATGCTGTTTCTGCTATTCAAATAATGTTTCCCTGGATCTTGTGTATAATCATTGTAATCTCTCCCTTATTATTATTAGGAAGGGTTGATAGCTTTTCAATTTAATTCAACAAACCTTTATTAAACATGCACTCTGTGCCAGATTCTGTGTCAGTAGTTTAAGAAACTAAAGCAAAAAGAGGCAGGAGATAGTTCCTAAATTGAGTCTTACCAGGAGTTTGGAATACAAAGAAGCAGAGATGAAGAGCAAAAAGCATTCCAGATATAGAAGACAACCTATGAAAAGGCACAAAGGAAGAAATTGCAATGAGGAATTAAAACAATTTATCTGAAATGCAGAGTACATGAAAAGAGACTAATTGAAATCAGAATGATGATTCACTGGGCTACTAAACTGGACCTACTAATAATCTGTAGGCAGCTCTTATCTAAGCCAGTGGGTTTCCATTATGGGTCAATTTAAAAGTATCCTCTTTTTAGATTCATTCACTTTATCAAGTGGTCAGTTGATAGAAGACAAAAAGAAGACATCTATCTAACAAGTTGACATTTATTATGTTATGTCATTTTTAGGCTTGGGGAATTAAAAACTGATCTTATATAGTTTTACTGGGCTGTTTCCTTTAATCCTGTTTTGTTCCCCAGTCATAATATGGGATTTGGGGCAGCTAGATGGAACACTGAATAGAATATTGAACCTGGAATCAGGAAGATTGATCTTTATGAGTTCAAATCTGGCCTCTTTTTATCTGCATGATTCCAAGTAAATCATTTAACTCTGTTTGCCTTGGTTTCCTCATCTATAAAATGAGCTGGAAAAGGAAATGGCAAACAAATCCAGTATGTTTGCCAAGAACACCCCAAATGAGATCATGAAGAGTTGGATACAACTGACCAACAACTATAAATATCAGTTAAGAATTGATAATTCATGCTATATCTTCCTATTATCCACTGGCATATAAACAACAGGCTTTATGCTCAACCAGATGGAATCTACACTAAAGAAGGAAAATAATGGAGGGTTCCAGAGAAAAAGTCAGTTACCACCTTCAAAATGCCCTTTCTCTAATCCTTCCCTACTGTTCCTATACATCCTCTTGGTATCCATTTTGTAAACAGATGTGCCACGTAGAGCCACTCTCATGATTCTGGTATATCATTATTACAAATTCAGTAAGTAGTTTGTTGACAATCTCTTCTTTTTGAGGGGTTGTGGAATGAATGATTCATCAGTATATATAAAACATAATATAATAATTTCTAAACAACCAATCTGACTTTCTAATTTTGCAAGTCAATTAATTAGAAATGTTCAAGGCAGTAGATAAAAAATAAAATCAATACAGGATCATAAGTCTTAAAGATGGTAGTATGAAGCTAGGCAGCTCCTAGAGCTTTTCCTGAAACAACTTCAGATGAAGCCTCTAAACAGATCTTCAAGTGACAGAGTCTACCAAAAAAGTAAAGTGAAACAAGTTCTCAATTTAAGATATCATGGAGAAACTTCAGTAAAGATCTATCTCACATGGGTAAAAGGGGAATATAGTCTAGCATAGAAGGGAGACCTGGAAAGCCACGAGGAGGTTCTTAGCCACAGAACGGCTCAGGTCTGACCTCAGCAAGTCAGCAGGCCAGCTCCCAATCCCAGCTTGGAAGACAAAAAAATTCAAGCCCCAGAAAAGTTGGGGTAATCGACAAGTATAAGACAGATATAAAACATTTAAAATTTGAAAAACAGGATTATCTTGAGAGAAGAAGATGGAGGTATTAGAAGATAATTAGCCCCAGGTGAAGAGGCCCAAAGGTCCTTTTGTAGAAGAGGAAAAGAAGGGAGAGTGTAAACACTAAGTAAATTTTATTCTCAACAGATTCAGTTCAAAAAGGGAATGATAAACATTCCCAATTGGGTTGAGATATTTATCTTATCCTACAGGGAAGTAGGAGGGAACAGCGGAAAGGACTGTGTAAGGCAGACAGCAGTCAAAAACAAAACATTGGTGAGAAGGGAAAAGGGGAAAGGAGAAAGAAAAGTACCAATGGGGGAAGAGAAGGAAAAGGGAAATAAATACAAATAAAACCAATGCAACCAAGATCAGAAGGAATGCAGAAAGCTAAGAAACAATTTTCATTGTTCGCATTTCTGTAAGTAATAATTAGCAAACAAACTTTGGAAAAACTTGAAAAAACTTATATGAACTGATGCTGAGTGAAATGAGTAGAACCAGGAGAACTTTGTACATATTGACAGCAATGTTGTGAGATGATCAACTTTCAAGGATGCAGTTCAGTGATCAAGGACAATCCTGAGAGATTTGTTATGGGCAATGCCATTCACATCCAGAGAAAAAACTATGGAGTCTGAAAGTAGAACAAAGCATACTATTTTCACTTTTTTAATTTATTATTTTTATTTTTGTACAAATGATGTTTTTTATACATCACTAAAATATTCTTGTTTAAGAGTAAACATAATGCCCCTCCCCCCAAAAAAATATAGACCCATATGAGCAATAAAGAAAAAAATTTAATTTAAATTTTAAAAAATAATAATAATAATAGGAGCCGCTAGGTGGCACAGTGGACAGAGCACAAGCCTTGGAGTCAGGAGCACCTGAGCCCAAATCTGGCCCCAGACACCCAACAATCACCCAGCTGTGTGACCCTGGGCAAGCCACCCCAACCCTATTGCCTTCCAAAAACCATTAAAAAATGAAATAATAATAACAATAGTAACAATAACAACAACCACAACAACCACAACAACAACAACAACAATAATAATAATAATAATGATAATAAGTGTAGTGTAGCTGGGTGGTACAGTGCCAACCCTGGAGCACCTGGACTCAAATCCGGCCTCAGACACCCAACAATCACCCAGCTGTGAGGCCCTGGGCAACCCCCCCCCCAATCATCATCATCATCATCATAAATGTGCTTCAGTCTGTTCCAACACCACTTAGCTCTGTCACAGGTGGATCACATTCTTTAGGATAAGTTCATCATAAAAGCTACTTTCATATTTTTCCACTGTTGACATTGCTGATCGCAACTCCCTCCACTTGTACTTCCCCACTACCATATACTATATTTTTTCTCTTCTTTCACTCTGTCCCTCTTCTTAAATGTGCTGTAGGAAAGCTGAGTGGTGCAGCAGACTGATCACCAGTTTTGGGGCCAAGAGGCCCCAAGCCCACATACCATCCCTAAGGCCCAGCCAGCCCTGTAGTCCTGGACAGGTCATCCAATCCCAGCCTCTTGCAAGAAGTAAAAAAGAAAATGTGTTATATCTGACCACTCTCCCCCACGGTCCACCCTCTCCTCCATCACTCACATCCCCCCCATCCCCCTGTCCCCCTTCTCTTGTTCTTCCTCTAGATATCTATACCCCATTGAGTATATATGCTGCTTCCTCTCCTAGCCACCTCTGATGAGAGCTAAGGTTCTCTCATTCCCCCTTGCCTTCCCCCCTTCCATATCATTGCAATAGCTCATTGTAATAAAAAAAACTTTAGTATATGAAATATCTTAGGCTATTCCACCTCTCCTTTCTCTTACTCCCATTACATTTCCCTTTTAGCCATTGACTCCACTTTTACAATATATTATATCTTCAAATTGAGTTCTCTCCTGTGCTTCATCTATAAAAGCTCCTTCTACCTGCTCTATTAAATGACAAGTTTCTTATGAGTATTATCAAGGTCACTTTTCTATACAGGAATACATGCAGTTTACCCTTCTCCTCCACTCTCTATGCTTCACCTGAGTCCTGTATTTAAAGATCAAACTTTCTGTTTAGCTCTGGCCATTTTAACAGGAACATTTGAAATTTCCCAGTTCACTGAAAGTCCATCTTTTCCCTGGAAGAGGACATTCAGTTTTTCTGGGTAGTTGATTCTCGGTTGCATTCCAAGCTCTTTTGCCTTCTGGAATATTATATTCCAAGCCCTACCAGCCCTTAATGTAGTTGCTGCTAAGTCCTGTGTGATCCTGACTTCAGCTCCACAATGTTTGAATTGTGTCCTTCTGGCTGCTTGCAATATTTTCTCTTTGACTTGGGAGTTCTGGAAATTGGCCATAATATTCCTGGGGGTTGGTTTTTTTTTTTTGGATCTCTTCCCAGGGGAGATTGGTGGATTCTCTCAATTTCTATTTTTGCCCTCTGCTTCTAGGATATCTGGGCAATTTTCCTGTAAGAATTCCTTAAAAATGAGGTCAAGGATTTTTTCCTGATCATGAATTTCAGGTATCCCAATAATTTTTAAACTATCTTTCCTGAATCTGTTTTCCAGATAAGTTGTTTTTTTTTATGAGATATTTCACATTTTCTTCTAATTTTTCATTCTTTTGGTTTTGAAGTATTGTGTCTTGATTTCTCATAAAGTCAGCAGCTTCCTTCAGTTCCATTCTACATCTGAAGGATTTGTTTTCCTCAGAGAGCTTTCTTATCTCTTTTTCCATCTGGCCAATTCTGCTTTTTAAAGCATTCTTCTCCTGAATAACTTTTTGAACTGTTTTATCCATTTGACCTAAGCTGGTTTTTAACATGTTATTTTCTTCAGCATTTTTTTTGTATCTCCTTGGCTAAGCTGCTGACTTCTTTTTCATGTTTTTCCTGCATCTCTCTCATTTCTTTTCCCAATTTTTCCTCTATCTCCCTCATTTGATTTTCAAAATCTTTTTTGTGCTCTGTCATAGCCTCAGCCCAATTTCCATTTTTCTTGCAGTCTTTAGATGCAGGAGTTTATACTTCTTCATCTTCATTTTGATCCTCCTTGGGATTATAGACAATGTATTTCTCAATGGTGTTCCTCTTTTTTCTCTGTTTACTCATTTTCCCAGCCTGTGCCTGGTCTTGGGGATGCTTTCTGAGCTTGCCCAAGGCCACACAGCTAGGTAATTATTAAGTGTCTGAGGCCAGATTTGAACTTAGGTACTCCTGACTCCAGGGCCAGTGCTCTATCCACTGTGCCACCTAGCCACCCCTGCTTCCTGAGCTTTTGAGTATTATTGGGCCACCCCTCCCCTATAAGAATCTCAGTGTGTGAAATTCTGTCTTCCCTCCTGGTCTGTGAATGACCACAAGTGCACCCCTCTGCCATGGTGCTGAGGTGGGGGAGGGGCACCCTGCTGTTCTATGTGGGGCCTAGACTGTGCTCAGGACCAGAGTCCTGTTCCAGGGACAGAGGACAAATCTCAGAAGTCTTTCTCCACTCCCCTCCCTTTGGTAGACTGAGCACTCAAACCTCAGTTGCCTGGGGGCTCCTGCTTACCGGCTCTGCCTACTTCTGTTTCTGGATCTGGGCTGCTGGGGCCAAGCTGCTCTGTGAGGGCTGGGTTTCATGTGCTCTCTCCGGCAGAAGTCCCCCCCGCTGATCTTCCAAGTTGTGCCTAGTGCTTCCTGGGGTGTAAATCAGGAAATTGCCCATGCTGCTGTAAGCCACGGCTCCCAGGCGCCCTGGAGCTGCCTCCGGGAGGCAGAAGTTCCTTCACTCTGGTGTCCTCCCCTCTAACCCCGTGGAGTGGAGCCTTTCCACTATTTTCCAAGTTACCTTGGACTGGAGAATTGCCTCACTGGATCCCTCTGTGGGTTCTATCTCTCGAAAATTCAGAGTCCTTATTTTATGAGTTTCGAAATATTATAGAGAGAGAGTACCTAAGAGAGGCTCTTCCCCTGTTGCCATCTTGGCTCCCTACTATGTTCACTTTTAAAAACTTCTTTTATATTAGTTCTTTCTCTCTCACAATCTTTTTGTCCCCTTTAGTTCTAATTCTTCTTTCACAACATGCCTAATATGGAAATATATTAAACATGATTGTACATGTACAACCCATATCAGATTGTTCACTGTCATGGAGAGGGGAGAGGGAAAAGAGGGTGGTATAAAAAATGTGGAACTCAAAAGCTTGCAAAAGGATGAATGTTGAAAACTATTTTTCTATGTAAAAAAGAATTTACAGGATCATAAGTAAATTGTAAAAAACAACTACAGCCCCAAAAGAGTTCAATTCTACTCTTTTCAGTTGTCAAAACAGATCAAGCAATCTACATAAATATTAATTGATCTACTACTTCTCTCCCTACATCAACATAGTTAAAAACACAGAACTGCATGAAACAATAAGAAGGCATTTTAAACATATCAAATATCTGCTAAGACTTTTCAAATTCTATTGACACAATAATAACAATTAGAGAACTAGTTCTTCAAGCAAAGGAAAGAAAAACAAATAAAACAGCATGTTACACTGATAGGCTTATATTCAAGGCTTACAAAGTACATTATGTATATTACTATCCCAAGTTTCACTCAATGTAGCTACTGAATTATCAGGACATGTCGGATGACCAAGGACAGTCCTTCCATTTTCCCAGTCTTCTTTTAGAATATTGGGGGAGAGGGGTTCCTTCCTGAACAAAACTGGATCTAAATGTTTTTTCTACTCTGAATATACTATGGCTATTTTGTTTCTCTGTCATTCAGATGCTTTTACTATCCAAATCTAATCACAAAATACTAAGAACACATTTCAAGAAATATCCTAGAATTCCTAACTATTCTCCAATAACACAACACAAATAGAATCATAGTTTGCAATACCTTTTCAAGATAAAGTCCCCTCAAACTTGCAGTTTGGAAAATTTTTAGTTACAATTCAGATTCAACCTTTTTTGTCAAGGCTCTTTACCGAGCCTTCAGTAGATACGTTACCTAAAATAAAATTAGGTCTATAGATTTTCAAGTAAAATGGCCCTGAGAAGGAGCCAATTACCGTTAATTTTGACAACTATTGTTGTTAGTTCCTCGTAGGCCAAAGAGCTATAACCCTTTGACCTAGCAAAATCACTACTAAGTCTGTACCCAAGACCCAGCAATATCATTACTAGGTCTATACCCAAGAGATCAAAGAAAAAGGGAAAAGATATAAATGTACATAAATATTTATAGTAAATCTTTTTGTGGTAGCAACTGCTTGGAAGTTGAAGGGATGCTCATCAATTGGGAATGAAGGAACAAGTTGGGGCATGGGATTGTGATGGAGTACTATAACGCTATAAGAAATGATAAGGGAGATGGTTTCAGAAAAACATACCAAGGCCTATATGAACTATTGAAAACTTTAGTGAGGACAGGGAGATCATTGTGCATAGTAACTGCAATCAATGTTATGATGATGATCAACTTTGAAAGCTATAACTGATCAAGACAATGGTTCAAGACAATTCCAAAGGACCCATGAAGAAAAAAATTGCAATCCACCAAAGACAGAACTGATTAACTGAGTGCAAATTGAAGCATAATTTTCTCATTTTTATTTTTTTTGCTTTAAAGAAATAGTTAATATGGAAATGTTTTGTATGATTTCAGCATACGAGAAAGGAAGTTGGACAGTAGGAGAGAATTTGAAACTCAAAATTTAAAAAGAAAAGAATTTTAAAAATAAATAATAAAAATTTTAAAACATTTAGTTCCCTATGTCATAGCTCTGACATATAGATAGTATTAGTAATTTTGATCCCCCATATATGACCACATATCTATAATCATACAAAATAAATAAAAAATAGGTCAATTTATGATAACCATATCATCATATCAGATCTCAACTTCTATTCAGTGGTAACATCAAACTGTACTGAATAGGATCAAGAATATAAAAGGAATTAAAGGAAAGACAAATACAATTTTCATAGTGAAAGTTTAGAAAACCAGATTCAAAGATCCTTTGATGAGTCATATGGAAACTTTTCATACAAATTTATCTTAATCAATAAATGTATTAAGTAAACTATCATTTTGGGCTGATCAAATATGAATTGACTGAAATGTTATAATCCCTCAAAGCAGTTACTAAACTTAGAAATGCAAAGTACCACTTGGTTGAGCAAAAGAAATAAATAAAACACAAATGATTTAAATCAACTGACACAACTAATTCTATGATCTACCATGCTCCAGTAGAAAGGACTCTGGCTCTGGGATCAAAGGACTTGGATTCAAATCCCATTTCTGATGTTTACTTCCTAGGTAACTTTGGACAAATCATTTAACCTTCAGTTTCTTCATCTGTATAATAAGAGTGCTGACACTCTGAAATCTCTTCCATTTCTAAATGCATGAGCTAATGTACTCTGAAATTACTCTCAGTCTGTAGTTTTATTATTTTTAGCTCTCTCTCTATTAAATTTGATATACCTAAAACATAAATCTGACTATGAAAACCCCTAACCAAAACTTTTCCCTTTCCTATCATTTCCTGTTGCTTCTAGTATAACAAACAAAATCCTCAGCGTAGCATTTAAAGCTTGAATATAATTCCCCTGCAGACATAGTCCTATTTCATGTTACTCCTTTTCATATAATCTCCATGGCAATCAAATCAGTCTATTAGTTGTTCTCCATAAATGACATTTTAACTGCTAGGGTCTTTTACACAAGGGGTACTCCAAGTATGGAATTCTCCATCTTCACCTTTGCCTCTTAGAACACCTAGCTTCATTCAATCAGCTGTCACCTCCCACATAAGACCTCTGGATGTCCTGGAAAGTTGTCACTTTCCCTCTTGAAGTCTTTGTACACGGGTAAGACTTTGGGTATGTCATCTTGTTCGATTTTCCCCTTATATCTATACACCAAGAAGCATAGAGGTATATGAGGGAGCTGGGGAAAGACTCTGAAGACGTGGAAGAGCATTCTCGTGAGATGCTAATGAAGGATCAAGGTACCTGACATCATGGAGATTCAAGAGAGAAGTATGAAGGGACCAGAGGTGCTAAGCTTGAATAGTTACCACATAAGGCTCTATAATAGCCCAAACTGGTATTTGTAGGGGAGGACTCTCATTCCCAGGTAAGCCCATCAAAGGGCTTTGCAATATATGACCCTGGAATATCTAAAGATGATTGGGTTATGATTCTATGAAGAGATCGGGTTGCCTAAATATGATCATTTCAATTCATCTCAACCTTGGAGAAAATATGTTAAAGTGAAATAAGCAGAATCAAGAGAATGGTATAAAGTAATATATACATACTATATATACAAAAACAGTAATATTCTTTGCATAATAATGTGGTAACTTTGTTATTCTGAGCATTCCAAACCCTCAAATCAACCACAAAGAATCGATGAAGGAAGATCGTCTCTCCACCTCCGGAAAAAAACCAAACAAACTGATAAATAGAAATTAGGTGTGTGTGTGTGTGTGTGTGTATATGATTTTTTATATCTATTCATAAAGACATCCAATGTTGACCTTCTCTAGTGAGAGGGAAGGAAACACTTCAGAATTTAAAAGGTAACCAAACATTTTATGAAAAATCTCAACTGAGGAAGTTCCTTATCTGAGATCTCCCCCCCCCCCCCGCAAAGAAAAACCTTCGTTTTTTGTGTAACTTTGTTTCACTGTGAGCTCATATAATCCTTTTACCTATGCAATCTGCCAACATTCCCTCTAATTAACTCCCGTAATTTATACGGGGGGGGGGGGGGGGCGGGTGGATAAAAGGAACTCAAGTGTCAGCTCTCTCCATTTGGCTTGGAAGCGCCCACCTGCCACAGTGCACCCAAAGGTATGTCAGGAGGGGCGGCTAGGTGGCGTAGTGGATAAAACACCGGCCCTGGAGTCAGGAGTACCTGGGTTCAAATCCGACCTCAGACATTTGATAATAATGACCGAGCTATGTGACCTTGGCCAAGCCACTTAACCCCACTGCCTTGCAAAAACCTAAAACCACAACAACAACAAAGGTTGGTGGGGGCTCTCTCCGGTCCTCCATCTGACCAGGATTTCCCAGGCGCATCAGCAGCTTGCTCTGTCGCCCGCCGCTTGGGCATCACCTTCCCCACTCTTGGTGGTCCCGGTGTGCCCAGGGTAAGACCCCCCCCCACGGTCACCGGATGGGGAGAGAGACCCGGGAAATCTCTATAAACCGTAACTGACTGGAACACATGTAGAACATAATATCCATAATCTCTCTCTAAACTCACTCAGTCTCCTCTTTGGGATTTGTTTTGGGGCTTTTTGGTCAGTCTCCTATGGTCATATGAGGGTCGGCCTGGGTGCCCTTGGAGGCCCAACACTGGTGTCGGTTCTGCGAAGGACAGCGGCTGGGTCCAACCCGGCTGCGGCTAGACAGAGGGCGGCCAGGGGCCAGGGGGCGCCGGGCAGGCAGCGCCGGAGGCGGAGCCCGCCAGTCTGGGGACACCCGAGAGAGTGGGGCGGGGGCAGGTCGGGGTCCTCCAGGCACGTGTGCGGTGCCCCGGGCCGGCTCTCTGCGGGCCTGCAGCGCGGGAGGACGGGGGACAGACACTCACAGGTGGCGCGGCAGCCCCGCTCCGGCTCCGGCTCCGGCTCTGGCCCCGGCTCCGGTCCCGGCTTTCGCAGCAGCGCGGCCGACCTTCTGCAGCAGCCTTAGCGCCATCTTCCCGCCGCGCTGGGCTCGGCCCCGGCCCCGGCCCCGGCTCCGCTCGCTCCTCCCGCCCCGGCCCCGGCCCCGGCCCCGGCTCCGCCGCTCGCTCCTCCCGCCCCGGCCCGAGCTTCCCGGCCCGGCCTCGCCGATTGGCCTGGAGGGGGCGGCGCCGCAGGGCACCCGGGCCAAGGTCGCGGCTCGGCCCCCGCCCCGGGAGCCCGCGGCCCGCCGGCGCTCCTGAGGCTTCTTGTGTCTTTTCGGCTATTTTAAGCCGGGCCGCCGGCCGGTACGAGCTGCCCAGGCACCAAGTCGAATGGAAACTTTTTCTCCGAATTTGAAAATAGTATCAGATTCTTTTTTTCGAAGTTTCCATCGGGTTTTGCTGACTTTCACCCTTTTCATTTTATTTGTAATTTTTAAATTATATATATATATATTTAAAATTATATTTTCATAAAATTTTATAATAAAACATATATATTTATTAATTATGATCTTATAAAATCTTATAATATATATCATGTACATTATATATTATGATAATGTGGTTTATATTATGTATTGTTTTATTTATTATAAATAAAAATATTTTATATGAAACATAATTTATATATGTTAAATATAAAATTATAGATTTGTATTATATATAAATATATAAACATTACATGATTTTAAATTATAATTTTATAAAATTTTATAATATACAATATGTACTTTTATTTTCTTTACTATAAATATACAAATACATATAAATATAAAATATATAAAATATTTTTATATTATATGTGATTTTAATTATATATAATTACATATGAAATTTTAAATTATGATTTCATAAAATTTTATAATATAATACATATTGTATATATTATAATACATATAATATATTAATTTATTTTATTTATTATAAATATGTTTTGTATATAGATGTACATATAAATAAAATATACATAATTTTATAGATTATATATAATTAATATTAATTATATATAATTTTTGACATCTATAAATTACATATATATCTGAGTTATATGTATAGTTGTCTGGAATGCAGAGATATTTAGTGTAAACTAAATTGAGGATAAAATTAGATTAAAAATAAAAGCTATGCAGTAAAAAAAAAGTAAAATAAAAGCTATGAATAAAATTGCATTGCGAAAAATTTATTGCAACAGACTTTTAGAATTGGCCCAGGTAGATAGATCTGCATGTTGTAGATGGAGAAATCAAACTTATCTGTCTTCCCCTTTCAGTCTTCCCTACCCAGAAATTTATTATTAAAATGCAACCTGTGCATTTTATTTTATTTTCTTATGGAGTTCCTTTTAACCCAGGTTTATTGTGTTTCAGAATTGGCTAACTGCTGATCCTAGGAGGACACAGAATTTGCTGGGATGCTTCTTTCTTAGTGAGCATTGTGAGCAGGTGGTTTGTCTTCTAGGTTTGGTAGAATGGAAGCCCAAGAGATTTGAAGCTCTGGGTTGGCTTATGTTATCTCTTCTCCCATACATACAAAAAAGCAGCAACAACCTTCTGCCTCTTTCCTGAGCTGGGCTTCTAATTATAATTCTATTTAAAAAAAAAAGCTTGCCACCTTGAGCTGGTCTCATTTCTTCCTTTTATCAGATTAAATTCATTTTAAAGGGCTTTTGTGTTTGTGTGTGTGTGTGTGTGTTTGTGTGTCTGTGTGTCTGTGTGTGTGTCTGTGACTGCAGTAAACTGAACATTGCATAAGAAGGGGAAAAAAGTAGATAAATTTGTCCTATAAACCACTTTGCCTGATCACATGAAGTTCACAATCTGTGGAAATAGGATGCACATACAAATGAATAACCAGTAACAGACCCCAAGAAGGTAGAATTCCTGGGTACTGTTTCACCCTTTGACACCCCAAAATTCTGGGGGTCACTTTATTTTTGTACATAGTTGGTACATATTGTCTCCCTCCATAGGCTATGAATTCAAGAGTCTCTTGAGAGCTACTCAAACTTCATTGAAAAGTCATTGGAAAATATTTTTTAATACAATAGAACATAGATAATGTTAATATGTAGTTATCCAAGTCAATATGGGACCTTTATGTATGATTTAGTGATCCTATTTTTGTTTTGTTTTTTTATTGTTTTATTTTATGGGCAAACAAGTTATAACATTCCTTTTTCAAACTTTTGAGTTCCAGGGCGGCTAGGTGGTACAGTGGATAGAGTACCAGCCCTTGGAGTCAAGAGTACCTGAATTCAAATCCAACCACAGACACTTAATAATGACCTAGCTCTGTGGCTTTAGGCAAGCCACTTAACCCCATAACCTTGCAAAAAAACAAAAAACAAAACCATTTGAATTCCAAATTCTCTCCCTTCTCATCCTATCATCCCTTTTTGAGAAAGCAAGTAATTTGATATAGGTTAGTAGGTCCTCTTTTCCAACTGAGTTTAACACTTCTGCTCTAATCAACTCTCTTAAAGCTCATAGAAGTTCTCTCCCTATACCAATGCAATCACAAGTCCATTCCCTACCCTGTAAATAATTATAATTGTACTATTTGGGATCCAGAAGAGAAAGGTAATTACGGATTAGAAGTAAAAAAGAAAGGGAGAATCAGAGATGACTTCCTGGGAATGATGTTCAAATTAGACATAAGGGATGGGTTAATATGCAACCAACTGCAGGGTAGTAAAGGGGACATTCCAGGTACAGGGGACAAAGAGCACGGGGGAGGAGGGTCACAAGGCATTTTCTGGCTAGTGAGATGAATGAGAAGCCCAAGAGACAGAGTTTCTGTATAATTAAAAATCAGTTGAACACTCAATTTACTTTACAATACATGTCTCTCTCCATTCCAGACAAATATCCATATAATTAAATATATATATATATATATATATATATAATTTTAAAAAACGAATAAAAATATTTAAATTTTTTAAATCAATAAAAATCATTCTGTTAATTAGGTTAGCAATAATCAATAAATTGATGATCTCTCTGGGTAAACAAAGTTGGAGATCCCTGAATACTTAAATATCTTTGGAAAAGGTGTCAGGTGTGTCAGGTGAAAATTAACTCCTGATTGGTGAACAATTAATAAGAAGGTAGGCTAAAAGTCTTCAGCTCCTCTTGCTGATAATGTGACTTGATTATGAAACTCAGCCACTTCCAAGTCTGGACAAAGGAATCCATCTCTACCCCAACCACTCTGGTTGGTTCTCTCTTTCCTAAGTTAAACTCCATTGAAGGGATGCAAGGGTTTATACTTATTTCCTAAGGATAAGAATTCATCTAGTTTTGATTCTATTTGTAAGGTCTTCTAGTTGGGTGAAGTCCTAGCCAAGAAGATAGGGCATATACCAGGAGGATTTGGGCAATCTCATCTCTCAGTGATGTTCTTCAGATTCTGACTGATCTACAAGGATAAGTCCCTAAATCAGGAAATAAAAAATATTAATCCTAATTTATTTAATATAATAGAAAATAATTTCTCTCAAGATGACGTTGTCCACTTTGCTATTCAAATTGTCCACATACTTATCATTCTAGTAAAGTATGTGGAGATTTTCCAAGTATCAAGCAAAAAAGTTTGCTATGGTTCAGTATAAAGACCATTTGATTTGGAATCAGAAGTCAAAGACTTGAATTTTAATAATTTTTTACTAATAATATTGAATTCTACTAATAGTATCAGTGTGGTACAGTAGAAAAAAGAACAGGATATGAAATGCCAAATGGGGTTATAAGGAGTCAGACATGGCTGAAATGACTGAACAACAACATGAAGTCTCGGCTCCATTTATATTGTTCAGTTCTATCCAATTCTGTGACTCCTTTTGGGTTTTTCTTGGCAAATATACTGGAGTGATTTATCATTTCCTTCTCCCACTCATTTTATAGATAAGGAAACTGAGGCAAACAGGGTTAAATGACTTGCCCAGAGACAGACAGATAAGTGTCTGAGATCAGATTTGAACTCATGAAGATGAGTTCTACCCACTACTTCAGATAGTGGAACTTCAGCTCCTCTACTCTGTAAAATCTTGGAAAAATCATTTTAACTTTGGTTTCCTCAATTTTGAAATAAAATGATTGGATTGGATGACCTCAAAGGTCCCTTTCTCTAAATTTATTATCCTAGGAACCCAGTTGTATGGCAATGGGCAAATCAAGTAACTTCTTTGGGTTTCAATTTTCTCACTTGTAAAATGAAGAGAAGAGGTCCTCTACAGATCTAAATCTACAAACTGTGCTCTCACTTCTTATAGAACATTGTGCAATTCACATCCATTTTTAGGGCCCCAGTTTCTTTATCTATAAATTAAAGATGTTATGCTAAATGATACCTGAGTTCTTTTTTAACTCTAAATTCCAAGAATTTGCTCAATAAACAAGAGGAAACCATTGAAAGATTTTTAAACAGAAAAGCATCATGACTGGATTTATGCAAAAGGAAAATAAATGTAGCAATACAGTGATGGATATATTGGAGACATGAGAAAGAGTAGAGATGGGAAGACCCAAAAGAGGTCTATTGCAAGTGCCCACTTATGGTAGTAATGAAGAACTGCTCAAGGATGCTGGGTATGGAAATACAGCATCAATCAAGCCTGATAACTGATTATATAGAAATTAAAGATATCACCAGAGTTGTTTTTTTAAAACATGTCAAACCAAGTAGTGTCACTAATAGAAACAGTATATCAAAGAAGTTGGGTTCAATTTTTCACTGTGTTGAGTTTGAAGTACTGGTGGGAATTGTCCTGACAGATGTAGGTTTGAATCTAGGAAGAGAGTTCATTGTTCAAAACATAGACCTGGAAATCATCTGTATACAGATAATGCTTAAAGGCATTGAAGGAATTGAAGATGCCAAGAGACATTGTAAAGATAAGAAGGCTAAACGGATAGATTCTTGAGGAACATGGAATTGGAAAGAGAATTAGAAATTTGTAAAGAAGAAAAAGGTCAAGGAAAGAGAGTTTATCTAGAAGGGAAGAAGGACCAGTGGATCAAATGCCAAGAAGCAAGATGATTGAGAAAAATCCATTAGTTTTCCTCAAGATGGCAGAGTAAGAAGAACTAGAACCAGTTTTGTCAAAATATTCCAACAAAGTTTTAAAAAGAAAGAAATCAATGGAAATGATAAAGAAATCCAGTGATCTATATTATAAAGTGGAAATCATGAAAACACTTTGATATTGACTAAGAGCTAGAATGGTGGATCAGTGGAATAGAGTGGATTAGGTACATTATACATCGTGGTTAATAACCCTAGTGATCTAGTATTTGATAAACCTAAAGAGTCAAGCACAATTCACTTTTTGACAAAAAACTGTTGGGAAAATGGGGAAGCAGTTTTACATAACATTGCAGGGCAGCTAGGTGGCACAGTGGATAGAGCTCCAGCCCTGGAGTCAGGAGTACCTGAGTTCAAACCCAGCCTCAAACACTTAATAATTACCTAGCTGTGTGGCCTTGGGCAAGCCACTTAACCCCATTGCCTTGCAAAAATCTAAAAAAAAAAAAAAAAAAGACTAACATTGCACACCACATACCTAAAAAAAGTCAACATGATATGATGTAGATATAAAAAATGTGATTTAGATAAAAAAAGTTTTTATAAGGAAAATAAGGGGAACATGAAGAGTTTATTTGTCAGATCTATGGATAAGGGATCAGTTTATGACAAAGGAAAACAGATCATTTTGCTTACATGAAATTAGTTTCTGCACAAACAAAACTAATGTAGTCATAATTAGAAGGAAAACAGGAAACCAGAGGAGGGAAATTTATAGTGAATTTCTTTGATAAAGTTCTCATTTCTCAAACATATGGGAACTGAGCCATATTTATAAAAATGGAAATCATTTTCCAATTGATTAAATGGTTAAAGAATATGAACAAGCAGTTATTAGAAGAAGAAATTAAAACTATCAATAGTCACATGAGAAATGTTCTAAATCACTATTGATTAGAAAAATACAAATTAAAATAATTACCTCACATTTGTCATATTGGGTAATATGACAAAAAAAGGAAAATGATGAGTACTAGAGAGGATGAGGAAAAATAGGGACACTACTCTACTGTTGGTAAAAATGTGAAATGAGTCAACCCTTCTAGAGAACAATTTGAAACTCTTCCCAAAGGACAATCAAACTGAGCATACTCTTTAATCTGGTACTACTAATTCTACATCCCAAAAAGTTCAAAGAAAAGGGAAAAGGTATTATATGTACAAAACTATTTATAACAGCTTTTTGTGGTGGCAAAATTGGAAACTGAAGTGATATCCATCTTTTGGGGCATGGCTGAACAAGCTGTGATATATGATTGTGGTAACAAGTTATCACACTATAAGAAATGACAAGTTGGGGGCGGCCAGGTGGCACAGTGGATAGAGCACTGGCCCTGGAGTCAGGAGTACCTGGGTTCAAATCCAGCCTCAGACACTTAATAATTACCTAGGTGTGTGGCCTTGGGCAAGCCACTTAACCCCCCCCCCCATTGCTTTGCAAAAACTAAAAAAAAAAAAAAAGAAATGACAATTTGAATGTTTTCAGGAAAACTTGAGAAGTCATATATGAACTTATACAAAATGAACTAAGCAGTACCAGGAGAACATTGTACACAGTGACAATGATATTGTAAGGATGACCAACTATGAAAGACTTAGCTATCTGATTAAGAAACGATCTACAACAATTCCAAAGGATCCATAATGAAAAATATTATCCAGAGGTAGCTAGGTGATGCAGTGGATAGAGGAGGACCTGAATTCAAATTGGACCTCAGACATTTAATAACTGCCTAGCTGTGTGACTTTGGGCAAGTCACTTAACTCCATTTGACTTGCAAAAAAAAAAAGAAAAAAGCAAAAAAAAATTTTTCCATATTCAGAGAGAACTGATGAACATTGAGTGCAGTTTGAAGCATACATTTTTCACTTTCTTTTTCTTGGGATGTGTGTGTGTGTGTGTGTGTGTGTGTGTGTGTGTGTGTGTGTGTGTTTTCTTTTGCAATATGGCTAATATATAAATATATCTTGCATAACTTTACTTATATAATCAATATCATATTGCTTGCCTTCTCAAGGGGTAGGGAAGGAGCATGAGGGAGGAGAGAATTTGGTCCTCAAATTTTTAAAAATAAATGTTAATAATTTAAAAAATAAAAGTGAAATATATTTAATGAAATAAGTAAAAATATTTTTCAAAAAAGAAACCCAAGAGGAAACTACAGTAAGTGCTTTTTACCAGCCCAGGTCCACCTAAAATCCAGATAAATTTGGACACTAGAGAAAGGATCCAGCCACAAAGGCTGCATGGGATCCCAGGGAAGTTTCCCATAGTAGCTTGATTGAGCTTGGAAAGCCTGTAGCCTGAAGCTATATAGTGGGGCAGAGATTGGATTCTGGACCAAGACTCTGGAATCTGCAGCTGTGTTTCTTTAACCTCAGTCTTTTCTGAAACCTGGGACCAGGAGGATTATGATCAAAGCACACCCTGAATCAGACTCTGAGACAACTTGCCCCTGCCAATGACCTAGAAGAGTTCTTAAAGTACATAGTGATCCACACTCCCCAAGATAGTATTAAAGAATGCTTTATTATTCATTCCAGAAGAACATAGAAGTTGACTCTAACACAAAGTCACAATTCAGGAAGTAATGCTGGAAAAATGAATAAGCACAATGAAGTGTTTGAGAATTTTTAAGATGGAAAAGATTAAAGTCACTAGGGATTAAATGCAGCTAAAAAGTTTAGAAGAGCCATTGACCTTGAATCATACCAAGTAATAAGGATTATCAGAAGACTGTGGGATTGAAATGGGTTCCTTCAATTACTGTATATTATTTTATGAATAGTATTCCAATATTCAGGATTGACATCCTTGACATAACTGAATTTTATTTTCAGATAAGCAAATGACACATTTATTTATTTATTTATTTATTTGTTTATTTGTTTGTTTATTTATTTATTTGGGTTATTTATTTGGGTTTTTGCAAGGCAAATGGGGTTAAGTAGCTTGCCCAAGGCCACATAGCTAGGTAATTATTAAGTGTCTGAGATCAGATTTGAACCCAGGTACTCCTGACTCCAAGGCTGGTGCTTTATCCACTACGCCACCTAGCTGCCCCCCTGACACATTTATTTTAAATCTTACTCATGGAATGATCATAGACCAGTGCTGTCTTCCTGAATTTGAGTCAGGGACTTTTTTGAATTCAATTTTCTCAGGAAATGGATATTTAAATATTTGTCCTCATTAATCTTAGGAATCTTTGACACAAAGACAACACAGCCCTGCTTTTGACACATCAGCACACTCAAAAGAGTCATTGGAAAAAAATGTCTAGTTAGCATAAATTTTAAACAACTTTCAGCTCTTCAAGGCCAATAATTTTTTTGGACAAACCACTAATGATGATTGCATCATTCATACATTAAAAGTCTTCACTGTTAATACTACAAACTACTTAGTATAGTCCTTTTGTCCTTCCTCATCATATTTACTGATCATATTTGTCTTTTACAGTTTATGTTTGCAAAGATGGAAAAAGGTAGCCTATATTGTTTATTGACTATGAAATTCAAATTAGGGATACTAAACTGAAGGCTAGGGCAACATGGAGTTACCAGTAGACACCCATGGTCTGTCATTAAAGCTCTCTGGTGCTTTGTTCAGATAATATTTATCAATTTTGAAAAAGTCCAATTATTCTTATGCTTTTAATGATTTTTTAAAACATAAATAAGTGTTGCATTTTGTATATATATATATATATATATATATATTCATATATGCTCCTATAAATGTATGTCTCTTGATTTGTGATTCTTATTGTTTTTATCACTACATTATGTTTATAATTTACCTAATATTGATCCAACTCTGTTATAAATTTATAAAGTTCTTGGTTAGAGAATTTAACCTTTTAAATATATTTTCTGATCTGTTTTTTACTCAAGTCTTTACATCAAAACTCATCAAGGATATCATTCTGTAGTTTTATTTCTAGATTATATTTGTGCCATAGTAGGAATCTGGTAGAATTTCTTCCCCTATTTTTGCAAACAGGTTATATAAATTGAAATTAATTGCAAAATTTTGAATGCTTTGTAGAATTTACCTATAAACTCATGTTATCCTTGTTTTTTAAAGTTCATTTATGATTTATTCAATTTATTTTCAAAGATATTATTTAAATCCTCTCTTGTTATTTTTTGGATATTTTATATTTTTGTAAATTTCTTATTCATTTCTTCTGGTTTTACTTCTTAGGCAGCTCTTGATTCATAATCTTACTTCATCCTGCTTGTTGTCATCTTATGTTTATTCATATTTCTAGACTTAGGTCCTGATTGAAAAACCTCTTTCTTCCTCCCTCCAACCTCCAATACTCCTGGATGATGTGATCAGATTCCTCTTTAGTTCTGTCTTTGATTTTTATCTGTTCTTGCCACTGACTTCCTGGGTATTTCTGTACAAAATACACTAGTAAGCTTTGTGTCCCCTTCATGGCACAGTGAACAGAGAGTACCAGACCTCGAGTCAGAAAGATAGCTTCCTGAATTGAAATCTGACCTCAGACATTTATTAACTGTGTCACCCTGGGTAAATCATTTAACCCCATTTACCTCAGTTTTTTTATTTGTATAATGAGCTGGAGAAGGAAATGACAAACCACTTGAGTGTCCTTGCAAATGGGGTCATGAAGAGTTGGATAAAACTAAAATGACAGAGCAACACAAAGGATCAGCCAAAGCCAGAGCATTGAGGTCTTCAGGCCCATTTGAAGTCCCTTTGGTCAGAGAACTATGATTTTCAAGTACCTTCAAAGAATTGTGGTTTTTCAAGTCTCCAAGTACCTTAATCAGACAACTGACAATTTCCAACTACTCTGTAGATTCCCCATTATAGACCTGTTGGTTCCTGACATCATATAATCCCCCCAGTGGGAGTCCTGGTGGCTTCAGGTGCCCTCTCTTCCTCTGGTGTTGTTGATGGCTGCTCGAGTGAGTTTGGGTTAGACTAAAAACCTAAGCTCTGGTGATCCTTGAGCTGAAGGCTTTCCACGGAACTCTGATTTGATAACACAACTGCATCATTCATGGCCTCACTTGTTGATAGCCCTGTTCCCAGACTTCTTGACCTAGGGTTATATCCTGCCCAAATTAGAGTTACATCATTGTTTTTATCCTGTATACTAATTTTGTGGTTTTCTGCTATAAGAACTGTTTGATACTTTCTTTTTTGTTTTGTTTTATTCTTTTGCAAGGCGATGGGGTTAAGTGGCTTGCCCAAGGCCACACAGCTAAGTGTCTGAGGTTGGTTTTGAACTCAGGTAGCCCTGACTCCAGGGCCGTGCTTTATCCACTGCACCACCTAGCCACTCCTTGATACTTTCAATAAATGGTTCGGCTAGTTGTCCTGCTAACACCCCACCTGAGTGTACACATATTTCATTTCTCTCCTGAGCTGCATGAGTTCCCTGGTGGACAGGGGAACTCAACATGGTGTATCTCTGCATTTCCAGTCTGTTTCTTTGTGTTCTTTTGGCTCCCATGGTGAAAACTCTTTCTCAATGCTTATAACCTCTAATTTTTTTTTAATTTTTCTTAGAATTTCTTGATCCTTAGTTAAGCTAGTGACCTTTTTAGATATTTTCTGTAGAATAAATAGGAAGAAATATTTCATATTGTATTATGGTCTGTGAACATGAGAATTTTGCTGGTTTTCTGTGACAGAACTCTCTTCAGGAATGTAAAGGGCTTAAGTTTCCATTGGGAGGATTCTTCACATCTTATTTCCCCCCACCCCCACCTGAGAAATCTGAGAACTTGACTATATGACTCTACCCAATATGCTGCTGTTATCCATCCCCTGTGCAAACATCTAGATCACAAAATTTAAAGAAGACAATTCTCTTAGGTCAATGAAAAGAATTAGAACTCTTCTTCAAATTCATGCAAAAATATAAACATCAGGGGAGGCTAGGTGGCATAGTGGATAAAGCACCAGCCTTGGAGTCAGGAGTACCTGGGTTCAAATACGGTCTCAGACACTTCATAATTCCCTAGCTGTGTGGCCTTGGGCAAGCCACTTAACCCTGTTTGCCTTGCAAAAACCTAAAAAAACAAAACAAAACAAAAATCAACATCTGTCAATGAATAGCCATTGCCCAGAGACCTCTGTGGTCTCACTCATTTACTTAGTAAGCACCCTGGCAGGGCAGCTAGATAGTACAATGGAGTCAAGACCTGAAGTCAGGAGGACCTGAATTCAAATCCAGCCTCAGACACTTAAAAATTGCTTAGCTGTGTGACCTTGCTCAAGTCACTTAACCCCATTGTCTTACAAAAGAAAAAGAAAAGAAAATAGAAAGAAAAAGAAAGTAAGCATCCAGACAGACCTAACTCATCAGCATATGGCATCTGCTATGTCCTCTTAGACTCTAGAACTTAATGCCTTTTTCTTTTCTTGTAAGAGATCACACAAGAGCCATCTCATGGAGGCAATACTACTATCTTTCCTACTTTACAAAGTGACTTAGGGCTCAGAGATAATATAAGGTGTATGCTGTCTGGGTAGATTATGCATGTCTATATAGGTTATCTAAATGTCATTCAGAGGGAAGAATGGATAGATATCTCCAAACTCTTGCTAGCCCCCTTCTCCAAGAGGATCTATGATTCCTGCCTTGAGGAGAGCAAAAGAAGAGCTGCCAAGTTGAGTGTTTTTTCCTCTAGTCTCCAAGATGGGTAGAATTGGGACCATTATACCCCCTAAATTTTGCTGGTCTTGGGAAACAATTTTTTAATTCAGATCAAAAAACCTCTAGATTTCTATTTCTAAAAAAAAAAAGAGAGAGAAAAGGATTGTGCTGACCTTAAATCACAGGTTAACTCACCACAAAACTCTAATTATACAAAAAAGATCATCAGAAAGAGTGAATAATGAGTAATGTCATTTACCCAAGCAAATAGTGAACAAAAATTATACAGATTAGTTTTATAAATTATGAAATAGAAAGAATGAATGAACCCTTTAAATGGGAACAAAATATTTCAACTCAAACCAAGGGAAAAAACTTAATCTCATCCAAGAGAAAATTCCGTCAAATCTCTAGGGAGATAAATTTGAAAGGAGCATGTTGAGAAGCTAGGTTTTTCATTTCTGTTTCTAAAATCTCTCTGTCTCTGTCTTTGTCTTTCTCTAGGTCTTTCCTATCTCTCTCTTCTCTCTCCTCTCTTTCCTTTCTGTCTCTGGGTCCCTCTGTCTTTGTATGTCTCTGTCTCTTTTTCCATAGGTTTAGAGTCAGTCCTAGAAACACACTATGTGCTTCCTCTTGAAGATGTCGTGCAGAAAATCTCTCCTTTCCAATGCTCTTTCAACAACTTCACTCCATCCTATAGGCACAACAAATTTATCAACATTCTTTCCACACAGTTGGGGAGTCTTATGCAAAATGTCACACTAGAAAGAGGTAGAACTAGGATTGAGGTCAAAATAACATGCATATTTAGTGTATACTGTCTTCTAGACACTGTCCTAAGTGAACAAAGAAAATAAAAATAAAACAAAAACAGTCCCTAAACTCAAGAACCTCATATCTAGTGAAGGAAACAACATACAAACAACTATAGGAAAATATGATTTATACAAGATAATTGAAGATAAGGGAAAAAGTACTAATTATAAAAAAGATTGAAAAAGGATTCCTGGAGAGATAGAGATGAGTAGGAAGAGATTTCCAAGGATAGAGGAGAGATGGTGAATTGAGTTAGAGAACTGATTATCTTGTGTAATGTACAGCAGAGAGGTCAGTGACACTGAATCAAAGACTATGTAGAAGGCAATAAAGTTTCAGAAGACTGGAGTTAAATCTCTGATTCCAAATCCAATGCACTTTATTAGTAGTCTTTACATTAACTCTTCTCATTTGTTATATGGTCAAGCACTTAGCTTTGTGACCCTGGGAAAATTACTTAACCCTATCTGCCTCTGTTTTCTCATCAAATGGAGAAGAAAATGGCAAACCACTCCAGTATCTTTGCCAAGAAAACCCCTAAAATGGAATCATGGAGAATCAAACATGACTTAACAACCACATAGTTGTCATTAAAGAGGTATATTTAAATAGGAAATAGTGTGTTAGTCTCAGAGTCATGATGAGGCTCAAGTTCACATTAAAAGACATACTATTGGGGTGGTTAGGTGGTGCAGTGGATAAAGCACTGGCCCTGGAGTCAGGAGTACCTGAGTTCAAATCCAACCTCAGACACTTAATAATTACCTAGCTGTGAGGCCTTGGCAAACCACTTAACCCCATTGCCTCACAAAAAAAAAAAACCAAATAAATAAAAGACATACTTTTGCTATAATGCTGGGTTATCACTTTACCTCTCAGAACCACCAGTCAACTTCCTAAAATAATAAACTGTAGAAAAGTTGCAAATTTGTGTTCATAGAGCAAGTTCCCTAATGTGGAGCATACCAAACCAATGAAATCACAGACCAAAAATTATGCCTCCCACTTCCTTCTAAACCTCTCAAAAACACAAGGCATGGTGCTCTGTATAGGTGGATACTTATTTTCTCCTCCTTCCTTCCAACCTTTCCCCCTAAATCCAACCCTTCTTCCTACACTCATTCCCCTTTGATCCTATCTGCCTACATTTCCAGTAGGTTGCAAATGTAAGTCATCCCCCCTCAAATCTTTGTTGTCTACAAATGCAGACAAGGACCCTTCATTTAAAAAAAAAAAAATCTTCACTAGTTTGCCAAATTCCTCAAGTTATCATTCTTTACCATCCCTTTTTTTATCTAAATATCCAGAAAAAGCATTTGTTGCCTCCCCTTCCTCTTCTCTCATTCATGCCTCAGTCCTTTTCATTTTAGCTTCTGATTTCATCATTCAACTGAAATAGCTCTTTCCAAAATCACTAAAACTCTTCAATTGTCAAATCTGATAGACTTTTTTTCGGTCCTTGTCCTTCTTAGCCTCTCTGCTGACTACCCTTACTTCCTAGGTAATCTCTCCTTTCTAGACTTTTGTGACACATATCATTCTTTTTTTTTTTGAGATTTAAAAACTTTTTTCTTTAATTTACACATTACTAAAATATTCTTGTTTAAGAGTAAACATAATACCCCCTCCCCTATAAAAATATAAAACTTCATGAGGAAATAAAGTAAAAGAAAGAAAAAAATGTGTTTCAGTCTGTGTTCTGATACCATCAGCTCTGTGTTGAGTATCCAGATCACTTTCTTTATCATAAGTCCATCATAGAAGTTACTTCCATATTTTTCCACAGTTGCTGTTGCTGAATGTAATTTCCTCCATCCATTCCTCCCTATGACCATATTTTCTCTCTCCTTTCACTCTGTCCCTCTTCAAAAGTGTGCTGTGGGGCAGCCAAGTAGTACAGGGGCCAGAGCACTGACCCTGGGGTCAAGAGGCCTCAAGCCCACATCCCACACCAGAGACCCAGCAAGCACCAAGGTCCGTGGTCCTGAACAGACCACCCAATCCCAGTACTTTGCAAAAAGTAAAAAAAGAAAATGTGTTATATCTGACTATTTTCTCCTATGATCTACCCTCTCCTCTACTATCCACGTCTCTCCCCCACCCCATTCCCCTTCTCTCACTTTTCTTCTAGATGTCTTAACCCTATCAAGGGTGAATGCTGTTTCCTCTCTGAGACATTTCCAATGAGAATAAAGGCTCCCTCATTCCCCCTCACCTCCCCCCCATACCATTGCAAAAGCTAGATGAAATATGTTTTACATGAGATATCTTAGCCTATTCTATCTCTCCTTTCTCTTACTCCCAGGACATTCCCCTTTCATCCACTGACTCCATTTTTACAATATATTATATCTTCAAATTCAGCTCTCTCCTGTGCCTCATCTATAAAAGTTCCTTCTACCTGCTCTATTAAATGAGAAGGTTCATATGAGTATTATCAGTATCATCTTTCCATGCAGGAATACGCACAGTTCATCATCTTTAAGTCCCTCATAATTTACCCTTCGTGTCCACTCTCTATGCTTTACTTGAATCCTATACTTGAAGGACAAACTTTCTGTTAAGCTTTGGTCATTTCAAGAAGAATATTTGAAATTTCCCTATTTCATTGACAATCCATCTTTCCCCCAGAAGAGGATGTTCAGTTTTGCTGGGTTGCATTCCAAGCTCTTTTGCCTTCTGAAATATTAGATTCCAAGCCCTATGAGCCCTTAATGTAGTTGCTGCTAAGTCCTGTGTGATTCTGATTGAAGTTCCAATATTTGAATTGTGTCCTTCTGGCTGCTTGTAATATTCTCTCTTTGACTTGGGAGTTCTGGGCCGTGACTATAATATTCCTGAGGGTTGTTTTTTTGGATCTCTTTCCAGGGGAGATCAGTGGATTCTCTCAATTTCTATTTTGACCTCTGCTTCTAGGATATCAGGGAAATTTTCCTGTAGAAATTCTTTTTTAAAAAAATGAGGTCAAGGCTCTTTTCCTGATCATGACTTTCAGGTAACCCAATAAATTTTAAATTATCTTTCCTGGATCTGTTTTCCAGATCAGTTGTTTTTTCAATGAGATATTTCACATTTTCTTCTAATTTTTCATTCTTTCGGTGTTGAATTATTGTATCTTGAGTTCTCGCAAAGTCATCAACTTCCTTTAGCTCCATTCTACATCTGAAGGATTTGTTTTCCTCAGAGAGCTTTTTAAAGCATTCTTATCCTCAATAATTTTTTGAACTGTTTAATCCATTTGACCTACACTGGTTTTTAACATGTTATTTTCTTCAGCATTTTTTTGGATCTCCTTGACTAAGCTGATGATTTCATTTTCATGTTTTTCCTGCATCTCTCTCATTTCTTTTCCGAATTTTTATTCTATCTCCCTTACTTGATTTTCAAAATCTTTTTTGAGCTCTATCATAGCCTGAGCCCAACTTCTATATTTCTTGGACTCTTTAGATGCAGAAGCTTGGACTTTCTCATCTTCTGATTATGTGGTTTGGTCTTCTATGGGGCCAAAGTAATTGTCTATGGTCAGGTTCCTTTTTTTCTGTTTACTCATTTCCCCAGCCTGTGCCTGATTTGGGGGTGCTTGCTGAGCTTTTGAGTATTATTGGGACAACCCCCCCCCAACAAAGACCTCAGTGTTTGAGGCTCTAACTGCTCTCATGGTCTGTTGAATGACCACAAGCACACCCCTCTGCCCTGGGGCTGTGAGGGGAGTCCCTGCTTTATGGGGAACCTAGACTGCATCCAGGGTCTAAATGTTGTCAATGCCCCAGAGTTCTGTTCCACTAAGAGAGGACAGACCTTGGCAGTCTCCCTCCACTCTATTACCTTCTGTGGGCAGAGCACTCAGGGCACAGCTGCCTGGGAGGCTCCTGTTGGGTGGCTTCATGAACCACTGAGTGCTACAGCCACACTGAGGGCTTGTGCTTTGCTCTTGCTCCGGCAGAGGTTTCCCTGCTGATCTTCCAAGTTGTGCTTGATGCTCCCTGGGGTCAGGAAACTGCTTCTGCTGCCAGGAGCTGGCAGCTCCCAGACGCCCTGGGGCTGTTCCCATGAGGCTGAAGTTCCTTTGTTCTGCACAGTGCCTCCTCTCCAACCCCATGGAACAGTCTTCCCACTATTTTCCATATTATCTTGGGCTGGAGAATTGCCTCACTGGATATTTCCGTGGGTTCTGTCTCTCAATAATTTAGTTAGAGTCATAATTTGAAGGCTTTTGAAATATTTTGGAGAGAGCACCTAAGAGAGGCTGCTCTCCTGCTGCTATCTTGGCTCTGCTCCCACTTCTCATTCTTGATACCAACCAGTGTCCTCTTCTCTTCCCTCTCTATAGTTTCTCACTTAGTATCTCAACAGCTTCCATTGGTTTAATTATCTTTCCTATGTAAGTATATATATATATATATATATGTATATATATATGTATATGTATATGTATATGTATATGTATATGTATATGTATATATGCATATCTCCAGCCATTATCTCTTTTCTGAACTCAGGTTCTACATTATGTACTACCTCGTAGACATTTTGATCAGAAGATCCCCTAGGTATCTTCAACTCAACATAACCAAGACAGAATTCATTATCATTACTTCCCAAAACTCATTCTTCTATTTCCTCACTCCTTTCCTGTAGAAGGCACTAAGATCCTTCCAGTTAACCAAGTTTAATGGATACAACTTGAATGAAATCAGGAAGACTTTAGTTCAAACCTTGTCTTAAACACCCACTAACCTTGTGAAACTGGACAAGTCTTTAAACTCTCTCAAACCTCAGCTTAATTAAAGCATCTGCCTCCCAGGACTGTTACAGAGATAAAATGAGATAATTTGTAAAGCACTTTGCAAAACTTAAAGTGCTATATAAATCCTATTATTATATAACAAGAGTGAAAGCATTTACCAAGAACATTAATCAAGAACAAAAGTTGGGGGTTAGAAGACAATCAGATACTGTTATAGTTCTGACATAAACAATGCTGACTAGCAATCCAGTGGCATTATTCCCATGACCTACCTAGCAGCTTCCAGGAATCAAAATCTTTGTGTTCCAGGTAAGTATGGTTGCAGAGACAGTTCAACTTTATTGTACTGTTTTAAGTTTGTCACCATAAAAATGCCATCCTGACACTCTGCACAGCATTACTATAATGTCAAGGTGCCTTGATTACATGAGAAGGACCTACATCCAATAGACCAAGATCTCCCACTGTATCTAGACTACTACCATAAGTCTTGTTTCCTATACTATCAGGCCATTGAGATTAACACTACTACTACTACTACTACTACTACTAATAATAATAATAATGATGATGATGATGATGATGATGATGATGATGATGATGTTTGTCCTTAATTTTCTTTTTTTAAAAAAATAAAACATTGTCCTTCATTTTCAAAGAAGACCACAACATCAGAGAGGTGGAGGCCATGACAAGCACATGATTTGAGTGAAGGGTGAGGGGCTGTTGTGCTAATTATCAGATTCACTTTCTCCTACAGAGCCGTATGGATTCAGCAGCCAGATATGAATCAGGACTTTTGGAGATGGTCCTGGATTCGAGGCAATCAGGGTTAAGTGCCTTGCCCAAGGTCACACATCTATTTAGAGTCCAAAGAAGCCAAATTCAATCTCCTGACTCAGGCCATTGAGATAAGTTGTTTCTGGAAGAGGTAGTGAGAAGAATGACTTCATACAATATTTCCCTCACTTCAATCATCATAATGTGTCATCATTCACTTGATGTCATGGTCCTCTTTGATTACAAAGGGCAAAACAACAATATAAATTCTATTAAAATAATAATAATTATTATGATTATCCTCAACTCCTCACCATGTATCCAGTTAGTTACCAAATCTTGCCCCTTCCTCCTTTATAACATGTTTACATCTGTTTCCTTCAGCAGATTGAGTGTTAGAAGACCTGAATTCAAATCTAGCCTCAGACACTCGCTAGCTCTGTGACCCTGGATAATTTACTTATCCCTGCTTACCTTGTTTCATCATCTGTAAAATGATGGAAATGGCAAAGTAGAAAAGGAAATGGCAAACCACTCCAGTTTCTCTGCCAAGAAAATTCCAAATGGGGTCAGGAAGAATCAGACATGACTAAAACTGATAAACACTTTTTCTCATATACACACTTACATGTTGACGTTGTTTGCCCCAGTTAGATTGTAAGCACCTGAAGAATAAGGGACTGTCACTTGCTCTCATTATCTCACCACCTAATACTTGATAGATTCTTATTAAATCCTTCTTTGTTTGAAGATAGTTGATTTATGAATTGGGTAGTTGGTAACATAATGTAACTATATGATGTAGACAATTTCAAATCTACCAGATATTAGGCAATTATCTTTTACATGCCAGATTGTTAATAAGCCTTGTCACTGACAATTTCTCCCTGAATAGAAGTTCTTTTTTAAAATTTATTTTTATTAAAGATATTATTTGAGTTTTACAATTTTCTCCCCAATCTTACTTCTGAATAGAAGTTCTGAGAATTATTAGGGTACTGCTAGGTCATTGAGAATTCTGGCAATCTCTTTCAAGGAAAAAACATATCTATGATTGGAATTTATTGGTGAGAAGTAATATAGAGACCACTGGCTTGGAGGCATATATATACTCTAGAATCTTTTTCAAAGAGTGAAGAAATCTTATAAAAGATTTGTTTATTCTTTTAATATCCTATATGAGTCAAACTATTCTGTTCAAGTCGTTGAATTCTGATGATTTGGACATTTGGAGATTTTTAAAGTTCTCTTTATTTGTTTAATGTTTAATTCATAAATGTTATGAACAAGTCTTCTTACCTCTTATCCAATTCATGAACATCCAGATACATGTCAGAGTAGACAATTTTATGTGTTATGATGGGATGAAAGCAGTAAAACAACAATCTGGAATCATGGGTTTTGTTTCAGCTCTGTCACTAGTTTAATTAACTATATAACATTGGTCAAGTCAAAGGAAGCAGAGAAGTTAGAGTAGACAGACTGCTAGATTTGAAACTCAGCTCTTCCACTTGTTTTGGCTGTTCTTGGGCAAATCCTCTAACTTCTCAGACCTTGGTTTCCTCATCATCTAGAACTGAATAATAGATAACAAGCCATTGTTCATGAATCACTGTATCCTTGAACCTTTTTAACTTGTTCTAATAGAAAAAGCATGGAATTTGAAATCCAAAGATCTAGGTTATAATCCTTCCTCTGCTACTTATTGTCTACACTCTTTTTTACTTTAAGTCACTTCAGAGAATCACAATCCCTCAGAGTTGGAAGTTCAACCTGAATGGCATTCCTCTACAACAACTCTGATAAGTGGTCAGCTAACTGTGCTTGGATTTCCAGAGCACAGATTGAAGCTCCAAGCTTATTGTTCACTGGTATCCAATCCTTCCTGACTTCATTTGGGATTTGCTTGGCAAATATACTGCATTAGTTTACCATTTCTTTCTCTAGTTCATTTTACAAATGAGGAAACTGAGGCAAAAAGGGTTAAGTGATTTACCTTGGTCACATAACTACTTAGTGTCTGAGGTTAGATTTGAAGTTAGTTGACTCCAAGCCCATCATTCTATTTAGCTGTACTTAGAAGTTATATATCTTGGGACAGCTAGGTAGCACAGTGGATAGACACCAGTCCTGGAGTCAGGAGGACCTGAGTTCAAATCTAGCCTCAGGCACTTATGGGTCTCTTTCAGTAATATACAATGCTTATGTAAATAAACATAAGTATTTTGTTTCCCTTCATTTAATCTGAAATTAAATTATTAAAATTTTAATATCAATTTAATAATTTAATATTTCAAATAAAGCTTCAGCTTCTCACTTTGCTCATTGACTGTCACAGTTCCCCCAGTGAAATGTTTCTTGGATTATAGTGTCTAAAGCACTATGTTTGGGGGAAAAAAAACAAAGTTCAAATTAGAGCTTAAGTCCTTTCGATATGGCAGAAATAAAGGTATGTGTAAAAGCCTTCAAGACATGACAAAAGTTTCAGGTCATGAAACTGAGTTTCTAAAAAATTAGAAATTCAAGTTCTTCCTATCTAAAAACTTTAAAAAAATTCTCTGGTTAACTTTGAAGAGTATCTTTTACACCATAAGTTTCTATATGAGAAGACATCTGAGCAGTCCTCCTATTTTATTCCATACTAAGCTAAAAGTTTGTGAAGTCTAGTTTTTGCTTCTTTTTTCCCAAAAAAACCCTTTTAATTTAACTTATTGACCTTGGTATTTTAGCTCCATCCATTGCTAGGATCAAATCGTTACACTTTTCAAAAGCATTCCTTTAACCTAAGGTCGAATGAATGTGAAATTTGAAGAAGTTATAAAAGGACTTGAATCCAGAACAACTTTAACCCTGATGTACTTTACCCAAATTGTGATACCTTTGAAGTATACTGAATGCAGAGCTTTTATTTTTGAGCCAGAGGGGGAAAAAAAGAATAAAGAAAAGATCTTTCCCTTATTTCTTTAGTCAGTCCCTCAGCCCAAAAAAGGAAGTGAAGGGAGGTGGAGGGAGCCTGAGCGAATCCAACAAAAATAAACTGCTGCCACTATTTATTGATAGAAAGATTTCTTGAGATGTATTTCTTATCCCAGTGGAACTAAGAAATCACAAAGAAATCAATAGCTGTTGCTTTGATTTTCTTGAGGAGAGATTGTTTAAAGGATGTTTTATTTGTAGAAATCACCAATAAACATACAAGGAAATAGGCAAATAAAAGACCCTGGGATTTTTTTTTATTGTTTTGTTTGTTTGTTTGTGTTGGAGTGAGTTGGCAGAGGAATAGGGATTGAAGAAGGGGGTATTATTGAGTTTTTATCCTGAAACTACAGTTTGAATGAATGAATTTAAAAAAAAGCTTTTTTATGAAGTACTTATTTACCATGTGCCAAACACTGTGCCTCAATAAGCAGTACCTTTCTAAGATATGAATCCCAAATCTCTGAGGCCCCTGGTGGTTTAGAATAGAGGTTTTATATTAAAGAAGACTGCAGTGCTTCAAGGACTCCATATGTTGTTGGTGGGCATTCCCTTTAAAGAAGCAAATTGCTGCCCCTCCAGAAGATAGTCTTTAAGAAACAGAGTACTCAAGAAAATGCATAAAGAGTGCATTGCAAAAGGTCTGGTGATAAAGATAAAAAGAAAGGCTGGACAAGAAAAAGGCCAGGCAATTTAGACTTTATTCTGAGTGCAGTGTGATATTTTAGGTGAGGAAAGTAATATAATGAAAGTGATCGTTTTAGGAAGATTAATCTGGTAGCCCCAAATTGGACAGATGATGAAGAATGGAAGCAAGGATTTCAGGATCACAGATTTAGAGCCAGAAGGAACCTTAGAGATGAGCCAGTCCAATTCCCTTATTTTCCAGATACCCTATTACCTCCAAGATCAAATATAAAATCCTTTATTTGACTTTTAGAGCCCTTCATAGACTAGTTCCTTCCTATCTTTCCACTTTCTTATATCTTACTCTCCTCCACATTCTGAGATCCAGCCACACTATCCTCCTTTCCTGTTCCTTACACATGACACCATCTTCCAACTCTAGGTATTTTTACTGTCTCCCATGCTTAGAAATCTCTCCTCTCTTATCTCCTTCTGGCTTCCCCACTTCTACAAGAAGCTTTACCCAGTTCCCTTTAGTTTTCCCTCTAAGACTCTCTTTATCCTGTTTGTATCTTATTTGTACATAGCTGTTTACTTGTTGCCCCCCCCCCCATTAGACTACAAGGACTTTAAGATCAGAGACTGGAATTTTTTCCCCTGTCCTTGTAGGTTCAGCACTCAACACAATATCTGGCACATAATAGGCTCTCAGCATAATGGTTGGATATGTCCTATACACAGTAGATCTTAAGAGAAGTCAGATGGATGACATAAATCTAAGCATCAGTTGCACGGATGGAATTTGGTCATTGAAGTGAAAAAATGAAAGAGCTCTAATATAACCCTGAGCTGAAATTTGACTCTCTGTAACCAATAAAGACAAAAAATCTAGAACTTCTTCTACAAATAACTCTTTAGATAGAAAGCAAGGTTCATATGAGATTATTAACTTATTTATATGATACTTCAAGGTTCACAAATATTATGCACCCATTATCTTACAGGTTCCCTAAATTGTCTCTTCTCCATAATCAAGAGACTAGAACTAGATTCAGTCAGTAAGTTTTTTTTTAGTTTAGTATTTAATTTTTTCCCAGTTATATGTGAAAACAATTTTCAACATTTGTTTTTAAAATTGAGTTCTGAATTATCTCCTTCCCTGCTCACCCCCTCATTGAGAAGGCAAGGAATTTGATATGAGTTTTACAAAACCCATAGTTTTTGTCATGCAAAACATATTTCCATATTAGTCATGTTGCAAAAGAAAATATAGACCAAAATTTAAAAAGTCAAGAGATATAAAGTTAAAGAAGTATGCCTAGACCTATTTCAAACTCCATCAGATCTTTCTCAGGGCATAGTTAGCATTTTTCTTCATAAGTCCTTCAGAGTTGTCTTAGATCATCGTATTACTGAGAATAGCTAAAGCATTCATAATCAATCATATTATAATACTACTGTTACTGTGTATAATTTTCTCCTGATTCTATTCATTTATTTCCCTCTGCATCAGTTCATGTAAGTCTTTTCAGATTTTTCAGGGAGTATCTGGTTCATCATTTGTTATAGCCAATAGTATTCCATCATAATCATACACCACAGCTTGCTCAATCATTTCCCAACTGATAAGCATCCTCTCAAATTACAATTCTTTGCTACCAGAAAAGAACTACTATAAATATTTTCTTATATATATAGGACCTTTTTCCTTTTTTGTTTTTCATCTCTTTTGGAATACAAATCCAGTAGTGTATCCCTGGTTTTAGAACTTTTGGTATAGTTTCTAATTGCTTTAGATAATGATTGAATCAGTCCACAACTGTATATTAGTGTCCCAACATTCCCCATCCCCTCCAACTTTTGTCATTTTCCTTTTCCATCCTGCTAGTCAGTTGAATAGGTGTGAAGTAGTACATCATATTGATTTACCACAACTTTCTCCAATCAGTAGTAATTAAGAACATTTTCTTAGTTAATAGATACAAAAGTGATTGAAAATTAGAGTGGGAGTTAATGCCAGGGGTAAACTATTGAAGGAGTTGATCTAGGCTGGGATTAAAGATTCATGTAGAGTGGCTTGCCTTGGCAAGGTGAAAGGCCCCTACTTTATGCGAGAGAGACAGAAAAGAAGACAAAGAGACAGTGACAGAGACAGAGACAGAGAAACAGAGACAGAAAGAGATGAGAGAGAAGATGGTAGTGGAAGATATCTGAGTGAAGTGAAATGAGGAAGAAGCATGAAAAGGAAACTTTCAGAGAGTAACTTTAATTTTTTTCTGTGAAGTATGAGATGAAGCCCTCAGCTAGACTGTGGCTGGTTTCTTTATGTTCTGAAAGCCCATCATTCTAAGGTTAGGAAAAAGGCAAATTGCTTGGTCTGGAAGGACCTGTAACATCTCTATACATCAACTATGTGACTGGAGCAATATAGAAGACCATGCCAAAAGTCACCCAACTTTCATTAGGATTTGGCACATCTCACTGATGACTCAGAAGAGCACCTCATCTATGTCAGCCACTTAAGGTTCAGTAGAGACAAATAGTTCTCTAATTTGTATTGGAAATAAATGTTGAAATGAAGAAAGGACAATGTGGTGACAAAATGCAGGCTGGAGGCTGGTGGTCCTTGTTCTGTATAGAAAAAGAAAAGACGAGAGACAGGATGAATGAGAACATCTCCATAGCAACTGCTGACCTAACAGATTGAGTGGCAAACTCGGGTTTCATTAAGAAGTAATGCAGATCCCTACAGGGGAAGGAGAGGAGGATCAGACTACTAATAGCTTGGTGACACTACCCCTTTGTTCTGATGTCACATTTATCAAAAACATCCTATTTTATTTGAATTCTAAAATTCCCTCCTACTTAGAAGAGAAGGCACTAACCAGCTTCTTCCTAGATGAAGAATAGCTGACACCTCAATTTAATCTTTTCTAGAGCCATATGACCTCCATGGCAGACACCATTTTTCCTGGAGCCAGCCTATCTCCAACCCATGAGCTCCTTCTGACAGCTAATTCACTGCCCTTCTGACTCAAAATTCATATTCCCTTTTGGAATGCCTCCTAATTTCCTGTTTCCCACCAAAGGTATACCTCCGGCTGTCAGTTCATTTGCAGAACAGAGATGACTGATATGTCCTGAGCTCACTGAATAATTAAGTTAGCTCATGTTACACCCACTGACCACTTCCCCACATTCCCTTTGATATTAGGAAGAAGATATCATCACTTATATATTTCCAAGGGGGTGGTGGTAGAGATTTTCAGTAGGTTCTTTATTTACATACTTTCAGTACAAATTTTAAAATTCAAACCCCAGAACACAGTTTCCAGAAGGAGTATAAGAGAGGACCATATTCAAAGACTCAAATGAATCTATGATCTTACTGACTTGGCTATTCCTTCCAGTCATACTAATTTCAACCAATCTATGTCTGCCTATGCAATTCCTATCTCCATCCTATTAATTTGCCAAAGGTAGCCCACAGAACACATGCTTCTTGACATCACAAAGATTCCAATGTAACAAGAATCAAATGGCTATCTAAAGATTAATCCTTTTCTTTAGAGTCATCTGACCAATTTCCTTTTTTTCAGGGACATGCAGTTTGGCACCTTTCTGAAATAATCTCAGAGAGCTACCTAGAGCATTGAGGTTAAGTAATTTACTCAATCACATAGTCAGTATGAGTCAGAATCAGGACTTGAACTAAGGACCTCCTGTCCCCATGACCAGTTTTCCATCATTTTTAAAAAATTCAATCTCTATAATTGTAGTTGACTCAAACCTATTATACCCATCTTTTTGTTGCCTTCAGAGTGATACCCATTTTCAGTCCTTCAGAGACTTTAATCTGGGATGCAGATTTGGAAGCAGTCTAATTCTACTTTCTGAAGATCATTCTAGCTAAGCATGATGGACTCTACAGTTAGTTGCTCATCCTTTGTTTTCAAAGAGGACCAATAACATCATGGGTGATGATTTGCCAGTGGAATGGATTTAAGTGAGGCAGAGTGGTTCAGAGTCATCAGCTCATTCTCTTTTTCTCAATCATCAAAGAACAGTGGCAGGACAAAAATCAAGAAGACTGCCAGTGACCCAGGATGTATGAATAACTTTCAATGTCTGCCCAAGCTCTAAGCATTCCACAGCAGCAGTCTCCACCTCCTCCATGGCTAGTAGAACAAATTGTTCTCATCTGCCTGTTCCACTAGAAGTCTTCAATGCTTGGGGAGTTTGAGCTCTGTTGTTTACTTACCCTTTGTCTGTTAAAGCAAAGATGTTATTGGGGTATACACATGTTACAACTTCTTGGAGCCACAGGTGATAGTTATTTCAGCAAGCCCTCACATCAGAGGAGCTAGTCCTCCCTGAACTCCCCTTATGCCCTGGAGAACACCCATTACAAGTAGGCTGACCTCTTGATGAATTCTTTGGCCAAGGCAAACCCAAAAATAGAGGACTTTCTGTCTATGAAATCAAGGAAGATGAGCAATAAGGAAAGGCCACTGAATTTCTGTAGAATATAGGGCTGCCTCTATTCACCAATGTAAGTTGGTTAAATTTCTATAATAACAGAGTAATGGGATGAGGTTCCTAGAAGTGACAGATTACTGTTACTCTCTCACTTTTGGGGAAAAATAAGATCTCTGTTACACAACAAAAAAAGCAAGAAGGGTTCATCTGTTTTTTGGTTCCTGCTATATTATTAGTCTTTCCCTAGCAACACTTACCTTAATCTTGTGGCTGTTATTCAGTCCTGAGTAGAGGATCCCCCTGTCATGCTTTATGTCTGTATCCCACAGAATTCTAGACTTTTAGCTAAAGTTATCATCAAATATCTCTGATCAGAAAAATAATATGGTTACATTGCAAAGAGAAGAAGCTTTATTTAATTCAAGGAGCAGGGTTCAAATCCTTCCTGTCATTTGCTATCTATGTGATGTAGACCAAGTCACTTAACCTTTCTAGGCCTCACTTTCTTTACCTGTAAAGTGAAGGGGTTGAACAAGGTAATCTCTGATGTACCTTAGAGCTCTAAGTCTAAAACTTAATAGAGGTGCTTTTGGTATGGCCCCCTAATTTAATGGGGACAGACTCAGAATCACTAAATTTACTTCAAAAAGAGACCAAAAGAGGACTGTCTCCTGGGAATAGCTACTATTCATCTCTGATCCAGGTCAAATTGAAATTACTATCTTAGAAGTAAAAGGCTTTCTATTCCCCTAAAGTAAGGTTTCTTTCTCTCTTTCTTTCTTTCTTTCTTTCTTTCTTTCTTTCTTTCTTTCTTTCTTTCTTTCTTTCTTTCTTTCAATAGACTCTCCATTATAGAACACATAGTCTGGCTGACTAATAAAAGATTCCTGACATGCTATCCTGTAAGGCCAATTTGGCCAAGTTCTAAAGGCTTGTCAAAGCATAATGTTGCTTGCATGTTTGGCAATCTTGATCATTATGATTACCAACAGATATTTGGTGTCCACTAACAAAATTCAAGGACTTGAATTAGGCTCTTCTGAAATGACTAATATGGTGAAGTCAAAGATGTTTGATCTAACTATTGGGTAGACTTTTTCACATCAACACAAGGAGAGCTTAAAAGAGGATTTAAGAATTGGCATGCACAGGACCCTTGCCTATACCATTGCAGTGGCTTTCTAATTCCCCCTTTTTCTCTAGACCATCATCCAAGATATTTCTATAGCAATCTTCTCAGTGCCTCAGTCCAATCACATCACTTTAGTTCTCAAAAACTTAAATGACCACTCATTGTCTAGTGTTTTTCCAGATTTTTCTCAGAATATATTTAGTGAGTATCTGCAGGTATGGTAATGATATACCAAGTGTTATAGAAAAAAGTACAGGCTCTATCCTGTTTATCTTTAATTAGATTTGTTTCCAAATACATGTAAATTTAGTTTTCAATATTCATTTTTGTAAGATTTTTGAGATCTTCATTTTTCTACCTCCCTCCTTTCTCTCCCCCTTTGCCATGAAGAATAATCTGATATGGGTTGTACATGTACAATCATGTTTAACATGTTTCCATATTAGTCATGGTGTGAAAGAAGAATCAGAACAAAAAGGAAAAAACCATGAGAAAGAAATAAAATAAATATAAGAAAATAAAAATAAGGTTTTGTAGAGGGCCAGCCCCTGGGAGTGATATTCACATATCCTTGGTGACTTTTTCCATCAAAGGTATGTGAACATCACTCCCAGGGCCTGGTCCTCTACAAGGTTTACCATATTTATACTGGTTTCATGAAACTACAACAGAAGCAATCAGTCGATTCTTGTTCTTTGTTATCGAAGAGGACCAAAATGATATCACTATGTTAGAGACAAATTACAGTATATCCAACTGTGGCTGATCAGACCAATACGAGCTAGGAATGTCCTACCCCACAGGTTGCGCACAAATAATCCATGTGAACACCTGGGGTGTTTACCCTAAACTTATGTATATCACATTTCCTTTGATGTACTTCCATTCTGCCTTGCTCATATAGTATGGTACCTACTCTGATGAGGACACACCATGCTGGGCTGTCCTGTGCCAGTGTCTCCCATGCTGCATAATCAATTATAAAGTTCTTAAGAGAAACCTTCAGGGTGTCCCAGCATCACTTCTTCTGAGACATTGCAGGAGTTTCTCACAACTTATGATTTAATTATAATCCAATAATATTGTTATTAGATCATAGAATCATAGATGGAGTTGGAAAAAACTTTAGAGGCCACTCAATACAATCTCCTCCTTTTACAGATGTAGAAACTGCTGCCTTGTCCAAGGTTACATATTTGACAGAGCTAAGATTTTAACCCAGATCTTTTGACTCCAAATCCAATGTTCTTCTTTGGTTCTTTTCCATTGAATTTGGTTAAACCGATGCTCTGAAGAGTATAATCCAAAATTATATGTTCCCTGCTATGTAGGCCCCAATAGGCTAATATAAAAACAATATTGAAAAATATCATTCTAAGCTGAAGGTGAAAGAGCTGGAAGTAAGTGTATTGATTTCCTGCTATCCTTACTGTAACATATCACTCCCATATATCACTGTGAATTTGAGGAGGAAGAAGAGGAGAAAAAGAATAAAAAAAATCAGGAAATGGTTCTCTAAAATATTATATACCTTTGCAAAGTGGGAATGGGAATGGAAAAAAAGAAATAGATTTATGGATGGCAGAATATGACTTGTGGACTACCCCACTTTCCACTTCTTTCAAGTTGGGCATTTAATCCTAATATGAGTGGGGTAGTGAGAAAAGGTATGATTTATTTTTAAAGTTGTTGATTTCTAAATTTGTGTTACTACCTAGCTGATTTTCCCCCCAACAAATGGCTAAAACTATATATGGAAAATGGGAGGGAGAGGGCAGGAGAAGAATCAACAAAGTCATACAAAAGCTTCAAGGAAGCAGATGGATAGAAAGAGGAGGGCAACGGGAAAGGGACACATCAAGAGAAGTGTCCTCATTCTCAGCCAATTGTTCCATTACCCTTTAGAATGGTTCTCTGCCTTTTCACTTTCAATGCTTTTTTTTTTCTTCAGTCCAACTTAAATAACTTAGGAGGCTCTTTGATACAAAGCTAAAAGGTCATTCAAGAAGTTTCAAGAAAGACCCTAGGAAGAAAAGGGGCAATGGCCCCTGCATGACATGAATTGTATAGATTATCTTTTTCAAGACCGATGCTGCCATATGCTACAGAATCCCTCACTAGTAGCTAGACATAGGAAAATATAGGGAAAAAGTCAATTTGAAAAATAAATGCTGAAAAAATATAGTTGACATCTCTGATCTACTGGATTTTTGCACACTAATGTTAATTAAGCATATGGAGAAGTAGAGAAACCAGGAAACATGCAGAGGAGGAAGGGGTTATACAGAAGGTGTAAATTTAGATTCCCAAAGGAAAACATATTCAGATACTCTCAGGAGAGGAGATTAGGGTTGTTGCTATTTGTCGTCCTTTCTTGAAGAGGACCATGGCATCAGGAAAGAGAACAAAAGATAGGAAGAGTATAAACTGGTTAGAAATGTACTGATTTAACCAACTGGTGGCATCGCTAGCTACACAATGGTACTTCCAAGCTCACCCTAAAGGTCCGTTTGAGGTAGAAGTGATGAGCAATGGTATATTTTGTGCAATGACCAAAAAGTCCAAGACTTTGTTTCTCTAAACTTTGCTTCTCATCACTTATCTACAGCTGTGTAAATTTGGGATAGATCCCACAAAACCTTAGTTTCAAGCCCACATACACTTGCTTACCTAACCTCTTTTTTAATATGCTTTTTTTTTTAAAGTGACCAGCTAGACGGTACAGTAAATGAGTGCTGGACCTGGAGTCAGGAAGGCTCATCTTACTGAATTGGCTATGTGATCCTGGGCAAGTCATTTAACCCTCTTTGCCTCAGTTTTCTCATCTGTAAAATGAGCTGGACAAGGAAATGGCAAACCACCCCACTGTTTTTACAAAGAAAACCCCAAATGGGGTTACAAGAGTCAGATACAGGGGGAAGCTAGGTGACCCAATGGATAGAGTACCATCTGTAAAAGTGAGATAGAGGGGGCAGATAGGTGATACAGTGGATAGAGCATTAACCCTGGAGTCAGGAGGACCTGAGTTCAAATCCAGCCTCAGACACTTAATCGCCTAGCTGTGTGAACTTGGGTAAGTCACTCTTAACCCCATTGCCTTAAATAAATAAAACTAAAAAAAAAAAAAGGTGAGATAAGGCTTTTTTTTTAAATTTTTAAACAATCAGCAAGTTAGCAGACTTGTTAATAAGGAGATTATATATAATAATAAATAATAAACCCCTCTAGAATTGCTGCAAGCCTTTAATTTTCTCAAACCTTTCAGAAATAGGATCAGTCTTGATCTAGAAGTTTTAGAAAATGTACTATTTAAGCCTCCTCATGAACAGGCAAAGTAGTGTAATAATGGTTTTCAGAGGATTTCCAGGTCTTTAAGCATAGATGCAGAAACTCTGGAGTCAGGATCTCAGCTCAGTCTTGGCACAAGAATGTAGAATACAAGAAGGAACTAGTACCAAATGGAACTGGAGAGAATGTTGCTACCTGATTATTGGAAGGAGTCTTTGACCTCATCTATCCAAAGATGAATAGATTCTTTCAAGCACCTGAGACAGCTATACATGTTTTTGCATGCCTTTCTCTTAGATCTTCACTATATGAGTAGTTTAGAAGACTGCAAAGATCTTGGTAAGGTGGATCCAGATAGGGAAAGATTTGACAGTTTTTGGGCTCTGGTACAAATCCTTTGTAAGGTATTGTTCTGTTTTTTTAATTACATAAAATCTCTCCTTAACCCAGATGCTTGCATGAGCTCTAAGGGTTCCTTTTTTTCCCATTGGAAAGATCTAGACACAAGCCAAATTCTAATGTTTTTAGGAAAAACCCTTGGTGGGGCATGAGCCAAAGAGAGGATTGTGTGTTAAATTCCCTAAGATTAAATCACTCCATGTAAATCTAGAGTTTTAGTCTGGAATTATGAGTTATACTTTCCAAAAGGGACTTTGGGAACTTTTAGTTATAACTCCTTTTGAGCCTCAGTTATTTTATTGAAGCTGTTCTTTGACTCATCCTGGTTAGCTTGGCTTTCTGTTTGCTATAGGACACTAAGTAAATTGAACCAAAAGCTACTTGTGTGCCTCTGATGTTAGAAAGTTGGGATGCGGGGCGGCTAGGTGGTGCAGTGAATAGAGCACTGGCCTTGGAGTCAGGTGTACCTAGGTTCAAACCTGGCCTCAGACACTTAATTACTTAGCCGTGTGGCCTTGGGCAAGACACTTAACCCCATTGCCTTGAAAAAAAAATCTAAAAAAAAAAAAGAAAGTTGGGATGTCATTTAAAGATCTCACAGGTTTGCAATGCTATAATGTAAATACAGTAACATAGCATTTTGTAATTATTCTTCTCTTTTAAAACATTGTCTACCCTTTCCTCATTTCTTCAAGCACATGGAAGGCTACTCCCTGCCCCCTTTCCCCAATCCAAGCAAATAGCCATATGGAGGAAATGTTCAAAACATTGGTTCCAAAGGAAAAAACAAAAACAACTTCAAGTAGTGGCAAGTGCCTTAACTCTAGAAAATTGGACCTAAGTTAAACAGAAAGTTAATTACACAATGAAAAAATCACTGGGAGCAAGTGGCTTTATTCAAGAAAAAGGATTTCAGTGAATGAGGCAGGGAAAAAAAATATCCCAATTAAATGGAGACTAAAGTTAGCTGCAAGGGCAGCTAGGTAGCAGAGGATAGAGCCTTGGAGTTAGGAGGACAGGAGTTCAAATCTAGTCTCACTAGCTGTGTGACCCAGGACAAATTACTTAACCCTGATTGTCCCACATCAGGGGCCATCTCCAGTCATCCTGATTCACATCTGACCACTGGATCCAGGTGACTTTGGAGGAGAAAGTGAGACTGGTGACTTAGCAGAGCCCCCCCCCCCCCCAATACAATTCATGTGCTTGTCATGGCATCAACTCCCTGATGTTGTGGTCTTCTTCAAAAATTAAGGACAAACATTAAAGTTAGAAGCAGTGACAAATATAATCACAAATAAAATCTTAAGGAACTGCCTGCAGAAAAAGAGGGATTATAATGTCAGCAGAGTGCAGGGGGAGAATGTTGGATTGATTTTGTTCATTTGTTTCAGATGTGTCCAATTATCGGCAACTCCATTTGGGGTCTTCTTTGCAAAGATACTGGAGTGGCTTGCTATTTCCTCCTTTGACTTTTTTTTTTTACAGATGAAGAAACTAAGTCAATTAGGGTTAAGTGACTTATGCAGGGTCACATAGTTGGTGTCTAAAGTCATATTTGAACTCAGAGAGAGGGGTCTTCCTGGATCTAGGCTACTGCATTAATCTAATGGCCCTTTGTCAGTGGACCTGGATTCAAATCCCAGTTCTGTCACTTACTATCTGTGTGGTTTTGGGTAAATCACTTAATTTTTCTGGCTCTGGGTTTCTCATCTGTACAAAAGAAGAGGTTAGACTATAGAACCCTTATTATATCTAGCTATAAATCTCCAATACATATTATACTTTGAAAAATATTAACAAACTTTAAAATCCTTTTCAAGAGAATCATTTTGCTTTACTGCCCCCCAACTCTTCTTTTATAGTATTAGGAATCATGAGAACCCTCTTTAAGATAATGAGGTGATTCAATGAATAGTGCTGAACCTGAGTTCAAATCCAAACTCAGACATTACTAACTGTGTGACCTTTGTCTGTCTCAGTGTCCTCATCAGTAAAATAGAAAAAAATAACACTGATTTTTTTCACTAATTTGAATGATGCTCTTAGCATCCCATAGATATAAAGGCATCTAAGTGATATAGTGGATAGAGTATTAAGTCTGGAGTCAGGACGAATAATCTTCTTGAGTTCAAATCCAGCCTCAGACACTTACTAACTCTGTGTCCCTGGGTAAGTCAGTTAAGCCTGTTTGCCTCAGTTTCTTCTTCTATAAAATGAGTTAGGCAAGGAAATGGCAAACCACTTTTGCCAAAAAATAAAAACCCCAAACAAACTAAAGGAGTAATGAAGAGTCGGACTTAACTAAAACAACTGAACAAGACATATTAGGAAACCCCCAAAAGTCAATGAAGTGACATGCCACTAATTTGATGACCTTTGCTCAATAAAGGTCAGGGGCTCCCTATTATTACCTTTAATATCAAACATGAAATCCATTGGACATCTGAAGATTTTCATAATTTCAATCATTCCTTCCTTTCTGATCTTTTTACATCTTTCTCCATGCAATTTACTATGTAAAGAGTCATATAATACCTTTTTACACCTAAGAAAAACTACTTCTGAATTATAATACAAGTTATTCCCTAATTGTTAAATGGTCCAAGAATACAATCTGACTGTTTTCAAATGAAGAAAACTAAAGTTATTTGAATAAATGCTCTAAATCACTATTGATTAGAGAAATGTAAATTAAAGCAACTCTGGGTACTACCTCCTCTCATATTAGCTAATATGACAGAAAAAGAAAATGATCAATGTTGGAATGAAAGTGGGAAAACTGGGACACTAATGCATTGTTAGTGGAGTTGAGAAATGATTAAACCATTCTGGAGAGCAATTTGGAACTATGCTCAAAGGGCTATAACTGCATATCCTTTGATCAGCAAGAAGGAAAAGAATTTACATGTACAAAAAAAATTAGCAGCTCTTTTTGTGGTGGCAAAGAATTAGAAATTGGAGGGGATGCCCATCAATTGGGGATGGCTGAACTAGTTATGGTTTATGAATGTGATAGAGTACTATTGTTCTATAAGAAATCATGAGTGGACAGATTTCAGAAAAACCTGGAAAGACTTAGATGAATTGATGCTGAGTGAAGTGAGCAGAACCAAGGAACACTGTACACATTAGCAACAACATTGTGTGATGATCAGCTATCATAGACTTAGCTCTTTTCAACAATAGAGCAAGCAGACAATTCCAAAAGACATGTAATAGAAACTGCTAATCAAATCCAGAGAAAAGACTATATATACTATATATATATATATATATATATAGTATATATATACTATATATATATAAACTGCTAATCAAATCCAGAGAAAAGACTATATATACTATATATACTATATATACTATATATATATAAACTGCTAATCAAATCCAGAGAAAAGACTATATATACTATATATATATACTAATTTAATTTTTTACATTTTTTAGTTTTTTTCTTTGCCTACAATAAGAAAGGAATTTCAAAGAACTGAGATAAAGTTAATATATTTGAGAAAAGAAGATGGATAAGGGAAGAAAGATTTATTAAAGGCCTATTATGTGCCCCTATAAACTGCCCTTTACAAGTATTATCTTACTTGATAATATGACAAAATGATCTGGTTTGGTAACCTCACTGGGTCAAGAAAAGCTGAGGAAGGCCCTCAGCATGTTGGGCAGTTTCTCCTCAAGAACTTATTGGGGGGGGTGGCTAGGTGGTGCAGTGGATGGAGCACTGACCCTGGAGTCAGGAGTATCTGAGTTCAAATCTGGCCTTGAACACTTAATAATTACTTAGCTGTGTGGCCTTGGGCAAGCCACTTAACCCCATTGCCTTGCAAAAAAAAAAAACCCTAAAAAAAAAAACTTATGGGAAGTCCAAATGCAGCCTTAGAACATAATAATTACCCAGCTGTATGACCTTGGGCAAATCACTTAACTCCAAAGCCTTGCCAAAAAACCCCAAATAAATAAAATTTAAAAATTAAAAAAGATTTAAAAAAAAGAACCTGTGGAAAGTCATGGATGAGTCACACAGGATGGGCAGCTGGGCAGGCATGGATTGAATTGGAAGGAATATCCCAAATTGATGAGAACACACAGATCTACTTGTGGAATAGGGGAAGACAAGTGTGTAAAAGGTTGCTCTACCTCTCTCAGACCCTCCAACATTCATACCACAGGCACTTGTTGGGGGGGTGGGGGGGCAGCTCCTCCCTCTCTCCCTTCCATAGGAGAAGTTGGTGGCTCTTTTTCTTCCATTGGTGTTCTTGAGTACTAATGGGGGAAATGATGGTCATCTTCTACAGGAAGCCTTCCTTAAACCCTTCTAATTCCAGTGCCTTTCCTCATTTAATTATTTCCTATTTATCTTGTTTATAACTTGTTTTGAATATATTTTCTCCCATGTTGACTTTCCCATTAGAGTGTATACTCCATGAGGGCAAAGATTGTCCTTTGCCTCCTTTTTGTGGACTTAGCACATGATGGGTACTTAATAAATATTGATTGAATGATGGACTTTCCCCTTTTATTTTCCAATACTTTCTAATTTTCACAGAAAAATCCCACCAGGAAAAAGGCAAGGAATAGCAAGATAAGTGGGGAGTGAAAGAAGAGGACTATTTCTGAACTTTAAAAGTTAGTAGGGGGGCGGCTAGGTGGCGCAGTAGATAGGGCACCGGCCCTGGAGTCAGGAGTACCCGAGTTCAAATTTGACCTCAGACACTTAATAATTACCTAGCTGTGTGGCCTTGGGCAAGCCACTTAACCCCATTGCCTTGCAAAAAATAAAAATAAAAAACAAAAGTTAGTAGGAGTTGCTGGGCAAATGGGAACCATCCCACCTAAGAAATGAGGGAAAGAAAAGATCAACATGGGAGGATTTATTTTAACTTATTCAACTGGAAGTAAAATATCAGTACCTCTTCCCTTTTGTACTCTCTACCTTGGAAATACCTTTGTTTCAGTGTAGTCCTCTAGGCAAGGAGAACTGTTGAAATATCAATCTCTCTTTAGGTTCTACAGAAATGGTTCATTGCCCTAAAGAGGAGGGAGAACTCTCAGAGAGCATCCTTAGAAGACAGCAAATAACCAAGAGTCATTCTGATTCTGGGGAAGAAGGAAACATCATTTACTGGAGAAATGAGCAATTGAATTTGTGAAGGGAGGGACAGACAGCAGTGAATGACAAGAAATAGAAACATGGTAATAAATAACCAGAAAACATAATTGTGGACATGAGAAATGGAGTCTTTTCTAGAGCAATATACACTCTTCAACATGGGTTCCACACTGATTTTTTTGTAGTTCAGTTGAGTTTGACCCTTTGTGGCTCTATTTAGGGTTTTCTTGGCAAGATAGTGGAGTAATTTGTCATTTCCTCCTCCAGCTCATTTTACAGATGAAAAAATGAAGCAGAGTTTAGTGGCTTGCCCTGAGTCGCATAATAGTGAGCATCTGAGGTTGCATTTGAAATCAAGTCTTCCTGATTCCAGGCCTGGGCTTTACGGCAGCACCACCTAGCTCCCCAACACTGTGATAACAAAAAAGAATTCTCTCTGGATGTGATTTCTTTCTGTATTCTTATCTTTCTGTTTGTATGCTGTATAAATAAAGGCCATTCCATGTTAGCTGTCTTGTTATCCTGAATACTTGTAAAAGGAAATGATGCCTCCCCCAGGAGGGTCTTAAATCTCACATAGCTTAGGGAGGTAGGTAGTTGGAAGAGATGATCTTGGCTGACCTTTTCAGTCCTGTGGTTCTGTGAATAGTCAACATAGGCAGAAACTGAGGCTGCCGCCTGTATGAATTTAAACTTTCCTTTTTTTCTAGTTTCCCTTTTTTCCTTCTTGTGATATTCCTCAAGTAGAGGTCTGACCATGTCATTCCCCTGTTCGAAAATCTCCAATGGCTCCCTTTTGCTTCTAGGATAAAATACAAATTCTATTTGGCATTTAACTCAATCTGACTCCAGTCCATGTATTATTCACTTTCAAATACTTTAAATTCTGGGGAGGAAAAACTGGCCCAGATGCTCTGCCTCATACAAAACCTTCCATCTCTTATTCTTGAGCCTTTACCAGGTTGCCCCCATTTCTGGAATGTACTTCTCCCCTGGCTCTCTTGGAAGACCTTGCTCCCTTCAAAGTTCAGCCCTACTGCTATCTCCTACATAACTGTATCCTTAGCAATTAGCACAGTGCCCTTTGAACAGAGTAAGAACTAATTAAATGGTTTACTCCTTCATTTAACCCTGGTCCTTCCAAAACCTTGCACTCTACCACACATACTATGCTTTATATTTGTATAAATATAAAGTATTTATATTTATAAATATAAGTAATTATATTTATATATAAATATTTTATATGTGTGTTATATAAACATATATTTACTTTATAGTTTCTTATATATGTATACATTATTTTCCACAAAGACAGGGTATCTCCAATACCTAGGACAACTCTGACACATAATTAGCAAATATCTGTTGATTGATTGATTGATCAGAAATGATAGACCTCAGTGGAAAAGAGAGAATAAGCATCTATTTGATACCTAAAGTATACCAGGTATATACCACAATATACTGTGAAAAGTAAATATTTCATTTAATCCTCACAACTCTCTGAGGTTGGTACTGGAATTGTCTTAATTTTGCAGTTAGGGAAACTGAGGCACACAGATGGTCTGACTTGCCCAGGGTCACACAGCTAGTAAGTGTGTGAGGTTGGATTTGAACTCAGGTCTCTCTGATTCCAGTCCCAGTGCTCTATCTGCTGCACTGTCTAGCTACCAGAGCAATTTAAGGGGTCAACATTTTTTATGAGTCTCTCTTAATGGTGAAAATGAATAGTAACCTATATCTGCTTCTTACATCTATTCTACCTTGTCTAGAAAAGGTTAAGTCATGCATGAACCGGCGCTGATTGAAATGAGCAGAACCAGAACATTGTGAGTTGATCAACTATGATGACCTCAGTTCCTCTCATCAGTTCAGAGATCAAGGACAATCCTGAGAGACCTGCTATGGACAATGCCATCCACATCCAGAGCAAAAACCAGTCTGAATGCAGAGAAAAGCAGACTATGTTTACTTTTTAAACGGTTTCTTTCTCTTTCAAGATCTTTTTTTCTCCTTAATTCTAATTCTTCTTTCACAACAAACCTAATATGGAAATGTGTGAAACACAATTGTACATATACAAACTTTATCAGATTGCTCGCAGTCATGGGGAGAGCGAGTGAAGGGGGAGTGGTTGAAAAATGTGGAACTCAAAAACTTACAAAAAGATGAATGTTGAAAACTATCTATGTAATTATTAAAAAAATAAAAAGTAAAAAAGGAAAAAAAGGTTAAATTGCTTTGAGGCACTCCTCTCTAAACCACTGTTGTTTGGTTCAATCTTAAACAAATGGTCACTACCTTTAAAACTGCCAGGAACAAAAAAAAAGCTTGTATTCTAAGAATGCAGACAATTTCCCTAGCTTTTCCATGGAGAGTGAGGTATATAGTTAGAACACTATGCCTGAAGTTAGGAGAGCCTGGGTTTCAATCCAATCTTTGTCACTTTAATTACCTATATTTCCAAAAGGAAAGTCATTTAATTTTTTTGCCTTGGTTTCCCCATTTGAAAAATGAGGCTATTTTCATTATCTATTCCCCTCACAGGATTGTTGTACAATTTAAATCAAATTTAAGCTGTAGATACAATTTATTTACAGATTAAATGTATGTAAAGTGTTTTGCAAACCTCAAAATACTGAACAATGAGGTGAGGTAGACATAGGGTACACTGGTAAATGTTTACCATCTGGTTCTCTGGGGGAAAAAAATGTACATTCTCTCTCCATCACTTTCTCAGGTGTATGCAATCAATAAAACAAGCCCTGATTTATAGGGTTTGCTCATTTTTAAGATGTAAATGCTCAAACTGAAAATTTAACAATTGGGTCTCTCTAGTGGGTTCCACCTGGTTCCATCATACCCCCCAGGTGGAGGAAAATATATGCTATTATGTAATCACCTTGGATTCCTGATGTTTCTGCCTGGGGAAAAAAAAGTTGTTTTCCTTCAATAAAACTTTTAAATTTCTGTACACATGAAAAATACTTACAACTGGGCCTCTAGGGACCCAATTAGACCAGGCAGCCTTCGTAAGGTAAACAAACTGAAAGTTACAATGTCTGGGTCCCACCAAAGCCAGGCTTGCGGGCACCTCCATAGAATCCCACAGAAAAAGCAAAAAAAAAAAAAAAAAAAAGAAAGCATTACAAAGAAAAATCTTCCAGTCACCCTAGCTGAACAGATCAAAGAGCCCAGCCTGTCAGCAGGATGTCCTTTCACATCAGCCAAGTTGGTCACTTTGATCTGCTGCTTCCAAAATGGCGGTCCTCAAAACCCTTGGGGCATTGCTGGGCAGGAGAGTAGGCTGAGGCTGCATTCCATCAGCCATGACTTGGAGTGCCCCACAGGGCTTCTCCTTATATCCTATGCCAGAGCGAGCTTCTGCAGTCACGCCTCTAACTGCTGAACTCATCAAATTCTGTTTGAAGACATCTGAATCAAGTTGGCTCATGGGACATTTAATCTCTTCGAGGGCCTGTTGGATGATGAGAGATGGAGGGTTCAGGATCACTCAACAACAAGGATGCATTAGGACCTTTCCCTTTCAGCCTTCAAAGGACACTCAGACTGCTGTTTATAGCTTCCTGCCATCTCCATTATGCAAACACTTGAGCATAATTTCTATTTAAATAGAGCGCTGAGCCTCAAGTTCTATCATCACTTAAAGGAGAAATTTTGCTTTTTAAAAGGTCCATGTTTTCATGTGGTTGGCATGGTAGCAGAGGGTCGGGCACTTGGTTCTCTCTCCTGGGTGGAGCACCTAACGTACATCCTTTTTCCCTGCCTTCTAACTTCCATTAGGCTAGACTTTGTAGCTCTCTCTCTTCTTACAATTTTTTGTTTCCTGTTCATCAAGTTTCTAAAAAGTGATGCTATGACTTTCTAGACTATAATCTATTAGAGGGTCTCCAACTGGTTCTTATAATAAAAACGCATTTATATAACATTTTGAGATTTGTAAAACTGCAAATATTATCTCATTTCACTCTCATAATGACCTTGGGAGGTAATCGTATTAATGATAACTAATATTTATATAGTGTTTGTATTTATATAGTGTACTGTATTCTAATCATTATCTCATTAACATAATAAATAATGTAAATTAATATAACAAATTGATAATTATAATTGTTTTCTCATTTTGATTCTTGCAACTCTAAGATGGTGCTGTTTTTTAAATTCTTGAATATTTTTATTTTTTAACTTAAAAAATATTTAAATGTTAAAAATCTCCATTTTACAGATAAGGAAGCTGAAACAAAGGTTAGATGACTTGTCCAGGGTCACATAGCTAGTTCAGGGTCTTCCTAATCCTGAGTTCCATGCTCTGTCCTCTGTGCTACCTAGTGGTTTATTTTTCTCTCTCTCCTTATTCTTAGACCTAAGTGAATTTCACTTCTATCTTCCTCTCAGCAATCTGAATTTTAATAAAGAACTGCTGGGCTAGTGGTCTAGAGGTGAATTCTTACTGTCAGTCATTCCCCCCCCCCCCTTTCCTTGCCTTCCTAAACTGTAGCAAATGAAGCTTTTTCCCATGGAGCAGAAATGAGACAAAAGTAATGCTTCCCGGGGTAAGAGAGACTACTGTCATCTCATCTTATTCATGGTCCTCCAAGGCATACTCTCTTCTCCCCCAAACTTTGTGAAGGTGAGGGTCTTCTTGTAAAACTATATTCCAAAATGAATTTTTGTCTGCACCTTCACTCACCATCCCCACCACTAGGGTGACAATATCCCCGAGTCTATGTGAAAATGTTCCTAGATAAGAACTGCTCCCCCCACCCACCCACCATCTACCTCCCCTACTCAGGGATCCAACTTCATGGACTTTCAGTCTCACAAAATCACCGCAACCAAGAGATTTTGTGAAAACTTTTAAAACTGCTGGGCCATATAGATTAGGCAGCCTATAAATTCAAGAAAGAAAAGAATGAAACAATTATGTTTCTGTATCTAGGACATCATGTTTCACAGAAGCAGGAGTGGTTTAATATATAAAAAGAGCAAGTGTCCTCATTTCCCTGACTTATCTTTTCCTCATTTGTTGAAAGACTTTCATTCCATTTTACTTACATGAAGCACACAGCAGCTTACATAATCAGGATACACACCTTGGAAAGTGGGAAAAGAAGCATTATTTAAGCATTTACTGTGTGCCTGACTCTGATCTAGGGAGAAGAAATAAAATTAAGTTTTGTGTATTTTTCTAACTGCTTTGAACAAAGGCTATATCTACCATAATAACAGATTCACAGACACTTATGCCATCATCATCATCTAAAAAAAAGCATTTAATTGAATCACTGCATGTATGGAAAGAGCACTTGTCTTCAGAGGTGGTGGGACCATTCTGTTTCCTGTTTTAGTTGGCCAGTGCAATTCTACATTTGCACTTGAGAGTTCAAGCCATGGGGAGGGAACCAGGGGAAGATCTAAGGGGAAGCTTGTAGTCACCTATTGGGGCAGCCCAGGAAAGAAGCCCCAAGGACCCAGGGTGTCTGGCACTTGAGTGCTTGGGGAGTTTTGACTTGTAACTGGGACTGTGCTCTACAAGAATGGAGCTCATCTATGAATCAGATCACCTTTCCCTCCCCAGAAACTAAGGTGGTGCAAAGGATATGGCTATCAGTGGGTATGGGGTGAGGAGGGTTATGCCTCCCATGTATTGTGCAGTCGGTTTATACATGTGTGATGGTATCTTTTGTAGTTATCATTCTCCCTCCTCACCTCTGTTTTTTGGACTCATTGGCTTCCCTCAAGGCTCAGATTGGGGAACATCTATTAAAAGCCTTTTCTGACTTCTTTAGTGGTTCATATGTATAAAACGCTTCATTTCAATATGCTAACTATGCTACCCCCCCATTCCTATCCTCTTTGTTCTTCTATTTTTCTCGTCTTCTCTCCTGTCCTCTCCTCTTCTTACTGTATGCCAAACTCTGATCTAGGCAGAAGAAATAAAATTAATTTTTATAATTTTTTTAGTACTTGCTTTGAACAAGGGCTGTACTATTATGATAATAGATTCCTTATAGACACTTAATGCCATTATCATACCAAAAAAAGGCATTTAAATGAGTCACTAAGATGTACTGGGAAAAGTACTTGCATTCACAATTTTTCTTTTCTCTTTCCCGCCCCCCTCCATAACCCCAGGTTCCTTTTCCTCACATTTTATGGTTCCTAAACAAGCTTCCATTGCAACACCCCCAAGAACGATGTTAATTATGGTTCTTAAGTCAAGAAAATCTCCAAAAAGGAGGAAAGTTTAAAAGGTGATCAATATACTGTATAAATCCAATATGGGAAGGTGGTTTATTGCTACTCTCAAAAATTTTGCTAAAAATGAATCTGTGCATTAATAATAATCAGAGCAATTCAGTAATAACAATCGTTTAAAAAGGCAAATATTAGACATCATCAAAGTTGTAATACTGCTAATCAAACAAGTTACATTTTACCTTGGCTTGCAACTATCCAAATATCTCTTGCTACACATCTGACAAAATTGACCAGATTTGGGTCAAATTTACCGATGCCATGTTCCCCAGTATTAAATGGGCTCAACAAACCACAATGATTGGGCCTAGGTCAGGAAGGGGCAAATTCCCAACTCAACCACGTAGATTCTCTTTATGTCAGAAGAGGAATATCCACATCGGTGAGATCACAGATCCATCTGAGCACTGAAATTTTTGTGGCAATGACATGTGTCATGAGTTAGCATCATATTAGAGCCTCAGTATTAGTGAATATAAAACAAGTTTATCAGACTCCTGATTTATGTTCTTCCCCTGAGTTCTTCTCTAATAAGTATAAAATATATCATTTAAAATATTCTAACTAGGTTTCAGTTCAATATGCTGACTATGCTTGGAATTCTTTATCTTAAAACATCTCTATAAATACCTTTTGAAAACTCTTAATATTGTGAAATTTAAACAGATGAATAATAGTATTTGAATATAGTTTTTAGTAACTAATTTAAAAATTAAAATAAAACATTCTTCCTAAGATGAAACAATGTATTTGCTAGATATCCTTGAAAAAGTAACTTTATTTGTCCTGGAGCCCTTAAAGTAGAAAATAATCCATCTGGTTGATTTTAAAGGTCTTGTTTGAATGAAGAATCTCTGGTGCAACATTTCTATAACTATTTCTAACTCTTTTAAGGATTAGAATAAATATGTGGGAGTTGAAAAATCATTCTTTCCCAAGTGTAACAGAAGTGTGGCAGAGAGTGCCATCTGCTTTGTTTGGAAGAGAAGTGACCCAGTGTTCTTAATTCAATTAGCCTCTTTGTAACAATTCAAACTTGATGTAGTGAAGAACTGGCCAGCTTTTGCCAGTGCTGATTTGTTTTGTGCGACATCATTTTAACAACTGTCAATGAATCTGGTATTGACTAAGAAATAGAATGGTGAATCAGTGGAATAGACTAGGTGCAATAGTGGGAAATGATTATAGTAATCTGCTGTTTGATAAACCCAAAGAGTCCAGCTTTGGGGATAAAAATTCTCTCTTCAATAAAAACTGCTGGGAAAGTTGGAAGTTAATATGGCAGAAACATGGATTAGACCAAGACCTCACAGCCTATACCAAGATAAGATCAAATGAATACAGGATTTAGACATGAAAAAACAATATTATAAGCAAACTAGGAGATTAAGGAAGAGTTTTCCTGTCAGATCTATAGAAAAGGAAGCCAGTTTATGACCAAGGAAGAGATGGAGAACATCATTAAAAATAAATTGGACAATTTTGATTACATTAAATAAAAAAGCTTTTGCACAGACAAAACCACTGTAACCAAGATCAAAAGAAATGTAGCAAATTGGGGAACAATTTTTTACAACTGACAAAAGACTAATTTCTAAAATATAGAGGAAACTAAGTAAAATTTTTTAAAAAACAAGCCATTCCCTAATTAACAAATGGTGGCATGCAAAGGCAATTTACAGATGAGGAATCAGAACAATCCACAATCATATGAAAAATTGCCTAAACCACTACTTATTAGAGAAATGCAAATTAAAGCATCTCTGAGGTGCTTCACACCTCTCAGACTGGCCAATACAGCCAGAAAGACAATGATCAATGTTGGAAGGAATGTGGGAAATCTTGAACTCATTCCGCCTTTCTGGAGAGCAATTTGGAATTACTCCCAAAGGGCAGGAAAAATGTGCATACCCTTTGATCCAGCAATACCACTACTTGTTCTATACCAGAGATCATGAAAAAGGGTTAAAAACAATTGTACAAAAATATTCATAGCAGCCCTGTTTGTGGTGGCAAAGAATTGGAAATTGAGTTAGTGTTCATCAATTGGGGAATGGTTGAACAAACTGGTTTATGTATGTCATGGAACACTATTGTTCTATTAGAAACCAGGAGGGATGAGAATTCAGGGAAGACTGGAAGGATTTGCATGAACTGATACTAAGCGAGATGAGCAGAACCAGAACATTGTACATCCTAACAGCAATATCGGGGTGATGATCAAGCTTAATAGACTTGCTCATTCCATCAGTGAAACAATCAGGCACAATTTTGGGGTATTTGTGATGGAGAATACCATCTGTATCCAGAAAAAGAATAAAAGAACTGTGGAGTTTGAACAAAGACCAAAGACTATTACCTTCAATTTAAAAAAATTGTTACCTTATTATGTAATTTTGCTATCTCATACTTTATTTTTTCCTTAAAGATATGATTTCTCTCTCATTACATTCAACTTAGATCAATGTATACCATGGAAACAGTGTAAAGACTAACATATTGCCTTGGGGGGGAGGGAAGCAAGATTTGGGGGGGAAATTGCAAAATTCAAAAATAAATAAATCTCCTAAAAAAAACAACTGACAACACTGTTTGATATATAAATGCTAATTTTATAAAATCAAAATACCCAAGAGCCCTAGCATCCTGGATCCAAATAAAACATATAATCATCCCACATAAGTATTTGTAAAATGATAGTTAAAAATATAGTAATACATCTAGGAATTTGATCAGCTAAATTAAATTCCTAGTCTCACACATATGTGTAACACTGTGGGGTCTACAAGGATAGAGAAGACCCAGTCTTCTTAAATAGTCTACTGTCTAGGTATGGGGCAAATCATTTTTAGAAAAATTAATAATGGCAAGATTTAATGAGGATTCAAAACAGTAATGGCAGAAATGCCATTAGAGACGGACACCCTCCATTCATTAAAAAGTTATTACCATCATTCGGATCAGTGAGAGATCACTTCAAGCTGATGAGTTTGACTATAACACGAATTATCTACTTGAGAGGAGACAGAAAGACAAAAATAAAAGATAGCATCACAAAAATCTTTACAAATATAAGTAGGTCAGATTTGAACTGGACCTTGAAAGATATTGTCTTGGAAATTTAGAGAATAAGAGGATGGCAAAAATGGACCAAATAAGCAAAAACACAAACTGGGAAATACAAGACTAGGGGATAACTTGTACTACTCCTTCCTTACATAACAGTATTGTTCTTTCTCTCTTCCACTCACTGCACCCTCCACTCTCCTAGATAATACTTTTCTCTTATTTTCCTAGACACAGAACTCTACTCAGACCAATCCTTTCCATTTCTATGGTTTCATACTTTTCAAAACACTTTCACTTCCCCCATATTAAGTTCATTTTAACACATCACTTTTCAGTTTCCTTTCCTCAAAACTACTTTGTTCCTAAAGTATAAATATAAAAGGCTAGTAATGATCTCATTTGAAATTTACACTATATTAAGTAGACTGCTATCCCTTGATTAAAAAGGAAATTTGGGTCCTAAGGAAAGTAATTGATTTTCTTAAGACTCCACATTAACCTGATTTCAAAGGTATTATTTTGCTCTATAACTATTTAATCCCAGAATTAAGCTTTACTTTGATGTTCATAATAACCAAATAGCAAATAGGTAAGTCACATCACATCTGCACTGAAAATTCAGTCTAAGTGTTAATGCTTATGATGTCAGTAGTTGGGAAGGCCTAATGAAAATAGATTTGTTACCACTTATCTATAATTATAACAAATCATTCCAAATTGAGATCTTTCAAATTCTTAAGGTAAATAAACCTTCTAATTCATGTCCTGCAACACACATATTCAAAAACTAATTATTTACGTAGACTTATTTGCTCAAGTTTCTGGGAATGATAGTAATTTTTCAATAACTGAAGATTTTCTACCACATAAATATGAATTAATGACTGAATAGAAAATTGTGTAGATGTACACAGACCAGATCAAATGAGAAATAATGTGTTGTCAAAGGACTGTGTATTATTAAATAATTGTAAATACAATAGCTAATTACAAGATTAGACAAGATTACAGTTATATAATAGGATGTATAGTAAGGAGAGAGTACTAGATTTGGAGACTACTTGTGGAATCTCTGACTGCCATAAATTATTTAATCTAAGTCTTAGTTTCGTCATTCATAAAAATCACAGATTTGAACTAAATGATCTATTGAGCTCTAAATCTAAGATCAGATTGGGTTAAAAAAAAAGATTAAATTTAAGTCTTTATAGTTACTCTGGAAGTCAAAACCTGCCTCCTGATATTTAAAATTTACATCCAAAAATGGGGAAGTGAAAATGAGGAAAAAAAATTGGCATACTCTCCCTAACTACTTACACACACACATATTCATGGTATGTGAAACTGGATTGCTAACTACTGATAAGCAGTTAATGAATATACTTAGACTAACAAAAGAATATAATTGATTAAAAACTACAGATCAGGAAAACCTATAAACATTTTTTAGGAGAAAAGTACCTCAGCAAATTCAGTTTTACTTTAAAGACAGAAACTGAGTGCCAAAGAAATTCAGTGATATAGTCAAAGACGGGCATTTCAGTTCAAATGCTCAAAACTAAAAACTTAAGTACTAGCACTGGGGGTCAGTGCTTCCAAAAGTTCATTTTAAACTAACAATTTTTTCATACTATTTAAAAGAATACTAACACCTTGGAATTTTGAGCTGAATAACTAAAATCCTTATAGGATGAAAATGTTAAGCCAATTAGTTAATAAAATTTAAGGTGTCTTCATTGATCAGTACCCTCCTGAAAAGGTCTGTAAAGATATATGATGGACAATGACATGATTTGAGGGTTACCAAAAAATACCTCCAACATTTTTTCATTTCATCCCTATTTACTATACTGACATGTAAATGCTATAGAGTCCTTTAGGGAGAAAACACTTATTAGTAGCTGTTAGAAAACTGGTATCTATTTATAGTAGAGATCAACTTCATCTCAAGGTAAGCAATTTAAAATGATCTGGACTCATTTGCTGTCACTTTTGACTTGTCATCTTTTTCTATCTACACTAGCTCTCATTTACCACAGGCTTTTGCACCGAGACTCCACATTTATAGTAGATGGAAGAAGAGGTTCTACTTTATTGTAGTCATTTTTGCTCTAACCTCATCAGGCTCAATGGTGCTTATAAAAACACTTAAGACCCTAAGTGTTCTGTAGTTCATCTCAAGTAAAAAGTCCCTTTTGAGGTTTGTGGAGCTTTAAGGTGTCTTATGATTCTAAGATGTTGCTCCTTTCCACAAAAATCTTTGGGATCAATTAGGACAGTATGAAGGGGAAGTCACTGACAGGCACCTAACCAGATTCAGCACAATATGACTGATTTTTTTTGGTCCTTTTCTACTTTTACTGCTTTCTTTCTCTATTTTCTGCATTTCCTTACCTCTTCTCCAGCACTTCATTTTTTTTCCCTTTCTTAATTGTACTTTCATGTTTTGCTTTTTATTCCCTTCTTGTCTCTCCCAATGACTAATATGGAATGCTAACTTTCAACAGAGTATTCCCAATAGATGTAAAATCAAAGCAGAAAATAAATTCATGAATTCTAATAAGACTTATCAGTGAGCAAATAGTTCTCTACTGATTTTTCCCTTTTTCAAAAAAGGCATTAATATTTATAGAAAGGAAATATAAAATTACAGGGCTTAGTCTTGATCTTCAAGAGCGGGTTATCAAAATTTATTTCTCAGATTCCCTTTGCTTAAGATGACATTCCTTTATTAAACAGCATTATACAATGTAACTACTAAATAAACAAGTAAAAATAAGTAAGGTGATTCTGATAAAAAAAATTCTAATAAGTCTTTCTTATTCTTAATTTTCTATTTTTAAAGAGTTTTTTTTAAACTTAAATCCATCTATACGATGGTTAAAAATAACAAGTTACCTTAATCAATGGTATTTTATTGGTCTTATTCAACTAAATGGTCAATTTAAAAAAAGGCATGAGCATGAATTTTACAGAGAACCCATTAACATCATGACAACTAATAATGTGGATTAAAAATTTAATGACAGTATCTGATTTGTTCTCATGTGCAACAAACATGCAACCCTTAAAAACAAATGAATATTATTCTTTAATAGATGTAAGCCATCTAATAATCCCTAAAATTGTATATTCATTTGCATTTTGTCTATTTGTATATCCATATGGATTTTGATTAGTCAGGTTAATGAGAAAATGTCTTTCCTTAATTTGTGAGAAACCGATTACATAAGTAGAACCTATAAAAAAACAAACAACCCTTAACTGACACCAGTTAGCATATAAAATCCTCTATGACAATTTAGTCTTTAAAAAAAGACATTAAACATTGGACTTCCAGCAGAGTGCACTGGCTGTATGTATGGATATAACTTCAGTGTTACTCAAGAATTAAAAATTTTAGTTTAGTTATGAAGTACAGAAGACTGAATTTCAATTAGATCCAAAAAAAAGTGCTACATTAACAAAATATAGCAAAATTCAATAAAATATAAATCATTTCAAAACATTCTTGTCAACTGACTATATTTGTATTTACAGAACTTCCAAGAATATAATTATAACAGGTAATGATGCAATGAAGACATTTTTACAATATTTATTAAGATAACAAATTTATAAATCCAAAGACTCAGAGGCACATAGTTTAAAAGGCCAATACCATGGGAATAATGAAGTCAACATAGAGAAGTAGGAATATATGAACAATTACAACCAGTACAAGATTTGTTTTTAAAAAAGCCACATCCCAAATAAAATTAACACAGCATAGGAGTCATCCTTCAAAATTACCATGATAAAAAGTTATTTCATTCAAAGAAAAATAATTCTTTCCACCTACTGAGCCTAGAAAATCCTATTTACAATTAACTGTCCTTTATTTTGTAAGCATTAATAGCTTGATACAGCTTCCTCTATTTTGCCATTAGAAGTATTGTAAATATTATAGCTATTGTATTTACAAATGCACATAATATTTAAACTTGCTCTTCATAGAGAACTGAAAATATATTTAAGATCAAATCACAATACAAATGTTTAGTGGAAAACACATTTGTGGGAACAGGTGTATGGGAAGAGGTGTATTTAGTAACATGTTGTTTCTGAAGGAATACTAGGGCCAATACTTCTGATAAATTCAAGGTATTCACAAAGACAGGTCTTTGTTGATGAAGAATTTAATTTATTTCTGTTTTAACTGGAGCACATTAGCTTCTTCAGTCAACCTTCACCACACTGTATATTTTGGTCACAAACCAAAAGCATGCAAAGAAGCCAATTGTTCCTACAAAAAAAAAAAAAGAAAAAATATTACAAAAAGATTAATAAGAAAAATACAAATCTAAATGACTGAACATTCAAACTATTCATAAAATATTTATCTGCTACAGATCTACTAAACTTCTTTGTTAAATATATTGCCACGTGAAATCACCTGGTTTAGAATACAGGCTCTTATCCTAGTCTCTATGAACTTATTAAAAATAATTAATAATTGTAATTAATAATTACATTTCAATGTAATTGATTTTCTTTATAATCCTATGTATTTTATTTTATGCATTTAAAAATGTTACTCTAAGAAAAGGGCTAAAGGGGGTTTATGAAACAGAAAAAGATTAAGAACACAGAGCTTTTTCTAATACCTAAAAGTTACTTAAAATCTTCTTTGATATTTAACTTTGGTATCTTTAGGTCACTGTTTGAAATAACTCTTTGATGAACTGGAAATCAAGTAAATGTCCTTCAATTGGGGAATGGCTTAGCAAACTGTAGTATATGTATGTCATGGAACACTATTTTTCTATTAGAAACCAGGAGGGATGGGAATTCAGCGAAGCCTGGAAGGATTTGCATAAACTGATGCTGAGTGAGATGAGCAGAACCAGAAAAACATTGTACACCCTACCAGCAACATGGGGGTGATAATCAACCTTGATGGACTTGCTTGCCTCCATCAGTGCAATAATCAGGGACAATTTGGGGCTGTATGCAATGGAGAATACCATCTGTATCCAGATAAAGAGCCATGGAGTTTGAACAAAGTTCAAGGACTATTCCCCTTAATTTAGAAAAAGAACAAACAAATATCTTATTGTCTGATCTTTTTATCTTATACTTTTTGTTTCTTCCTTAAGGATAGGATTTTTCTCTCATCGAACTCAATCTGGATCAACATACAACATAGAAACAAAGTAAAGACAAACTGTTTTCCGTGGGGGGGGTGGGGGGAGGGAAGTAAGATTGGGGGGGATTGTAAAACTCAAAATCTTTAATAAAAGGGAAAAAAAAGAAATAACTCTTTGATGATTTGAAATGGAAACTATTGCTCTAATTTCCTAATGCAATGATTTTTTTTTTTTTAGGTTTTTGCAAGGCAAATAGGGTTAAGTGGCTTGCCCAAGGCCACACAGCTAGGTAATTATTAAATGTCTGAGACTGGATTTGAACCCAGGTACTCCTGACTTCAAGGCCGGTGCTTTATCCACTACGCCACCTAGCTGCCCCCACTACACCACCTAGCCGCCCCAATGATTTTTAATATAAAAAAAAAAAACCCAACAAATTTTTACTGAAGTGTAATGAAAAATTGCTATTATAAAAATTTTCAGAACATGGAATCATGAAATTTTGGAACTGAAGGTTCTTGAAGTTATTTTATTCCAGGTATTATCCTCCTAACTTTTCTATCAAATGGTCAATTCAACCTCTTCTTCCACAGTTGGGATTTTTGTGGATGTTTTAAACAGGTCAATTTAAAATTAATTATTTAGAGCAATAAAACAAAATGTATAAAATTCAACTAAATGAGGGTATTCTGACTGACCTACATTTCCTTAGCTAAATGGACTATTAATTTTGCAAGGCTTGAAAGACAATAAAGCACTCAGTACAGCTATGAAAGAAAGTGAACAAATAAAGTATGTTACATTGATAAAATAGCGGAGGAATATCAAGATCCTATATGATGACAAATGCTAAAAAACAAAAAAGTTCTAATAAAAATAAAAAGTGTAAAATAATAATGATAATAAATTTTAAAAAATAATAAAATTACATATTCAATGAATAATGTTGTTAGGCTTGGAATCAGGAAAATCTGAGTTCAAAACTAATTAGTTGGGTGACCCCAGACAAATCACTTAACTGCTGTCTACCTCAGTTTTCACATCTGTAAAATTAGAAAATATCACCTACTTCACAGAATAGTTGTGAGGATCAAATTGGGAATTTGAAAAATGCTTATTATAGAGCCTCACACATTCAGAATGTAATAAATATTTATTTGCTCCCTCTCTGCCTGATTTTTCTTCTCATTAAACAATTAGGATATACTATGTAAGCCAATTGCATGTGTTCAGAGCAGAGGTTCTTTTTATTCCATTTCTGTATTATGAAGACTTTTAAAAAAATTTTTACTTAAGGCAATAGAGTTAAGTGACTTGCCCAAGGTCACCCAGCTAGGTAATTATTAAGTGTCTGAGGCCAGATTTGAACTCGGGTCCTCCTAACTCCAGGGCTAGTGCTCTATCCACTGTGCCACCTAGCTGTCCCTATTATGGAGACTTGGTAGACAGATGAAGCTTATGGAGCATTTTCTCAATGTAATTTTTTAAAAAATTCATGAAATAAAACATATAAGATTACAAAGAAAATCAAATTATACTGAAATAGTTATTTAGAAACTAAGTTCAAAGACTGCAAGTTAAGTATATTTCCTTTAGAGTTAAATCAAAAAGTACCTTTAACTATTTTTAAGTTTATTTATTCAGAAAATATCTACGGCACTGTTGAGGTATAAATAATACAGTTACTTGCTCTAAAAAAAGGATCTTACAAGAATTGTAACAGGTACAAGGATTATAACAAAATTTAAGATGTCATAAGGCAATTTAAAGTGGAGTTCCAAATGAATTTCTACAAACAATAAGGCATGTGTTCAGAAGAAGGTAGGGATTTAATTGTGAATATTCTCATTATTACATTAGTGATGTTCAGATGGGGAATTTTGATCCTCTTAACATGGAACTAAAATTCTCCTGTTGTTATCCCTTTCTAACACGGCACCTTAAATTAACTTGATTGTCATTATCTTTCCTTCTCTACTGAGTCTGACCTTGGACGACAACTCCCTAAAATATATCATTAATTTTGATATATTCTAAACATAAGATGCTTCTTCTCCTCTTAACTATACCAAGAAAATTTTTCTAATTTTAACGTTCTGTAGCTTTGTTCTGAGTCTTCAGGAAGCTGGCAGGATTATAAAGTTTGAGAATCATTGGTCTAATTCAATTACTTTTTATAAAAATTTTATGAACTAAGCTAGTATTTTATTAATTACTGCCAAATTTAACTTTATGACAATATTTACTATATTTAATACACAGATAATTAATAAGTATTTATTATGGATGAATCTAGAGTATGTGACTTCACCCAGGTTCTGAATACCACAGGACAGAAAGAGGTAGTTTACTTTTCAATTTTGCTTAACTGAAGGAGAATGAAAAGAAATCTATACCTTTACTGGTTCCAATCCCCACTCCCCATTTCCTCCTTCAATTTCCAATGGAGAGACTGTCCCTTTTATCCCAAGTTAGAATACTACTTCCTCTACTAAGAAAAAGGAATTTATTTTAAACTGGTGAGTATATTCAAGTGCAGGTTTATGAAGAATGAATTCCATAGCTCTGGGAAATACTTTTGTACATTACCTTCCGTAGTAAAAATATTTCTGAAAAGCTACAATTATCCCATCCCATATGATTCTCTGCTCTACCTATCTTTCAAAGCCTGTAATGATTTTTGTTGAAGAGTGGGGGACTATAAAAAGCATAGGATAGCAGAAACATTTTTTTTTATTTTAGCTTCAGAATAAAGTAGAATATTCCTAAATGAACGGAGTTTTTAAAATTTACCTGTGAAAAGGAAGAAAATCAAGACCATTATCATAGTATAACCAAAGTACAAAATTGTACTGGCCGTTCCTATGATTTGCAGCTTTGAAAAGAAATAGTGTATAGCATATATTAAGAAATATACTGCAGTGAAGCCACTGGTAAGGAATGAACGCCACTGCCAATGATAATCCTAGGAAGAAAAAAAAATAAAGCCATCAATAATAAGAAACAATTTTTAAATAACAAAATTCCATTAAATGAAAGTATAGAGAATCTAAACTTCTAAATTTAATTGTCAATTTCAATCTGCCAGACTCTATCTTTTAAACAAATTTTACTTGATTCCTTTTCTTTCTATATCACCCATATATAATCTATCCCTCTAGATTTGAACCCTTCTTAAAACATAAAACTAATTAAGGAAAAAAGACCCTCAAACAAAACAATAAAAAAAACCCAGCAAAGGACAGAGAGACAGTGTTTGAGAATATACAGAATTTCCTACCCTCAAGCCTACTGCTTCTCTATTCCATCTTTTTTTTTTTGGGGGGGGGAAGGGGAAAGACCAAACCCTTTTCTTTTTAGGTTTTTGCAAGGCAATGGGGTTATGCCCAAGGCCACCTAGCCACCCCCTACCAAACCCTTTTCAAAAGTTGCTAAGGAGCAGCTAGGTGGTGCAGTGGATAAAGCACAGGCCCTGAAGTCAGGAGTACCTGAGTTCAAATGTGGTCTCAGACACTTAATAATTACCTAGCTGTGTGGCCTTGGGCAAACCACTTAACCCCATTGCCTTGCAAAAACCTAAAAAAAAAAACAAAACCCCAAAACAAAACAAACAAAAAAACAAAAGATGCTGAACAATATAAAAATCCTTTTCCTTCTCTATCTCCTCTTGGTGGCTCATAACTAGTAAAGAGTTTACAAGGCTGGACAAATAGAAAACAATTTTTTTAAAATGATTAATAAACCTATGAAAACAATTTTTTTAAATGATTAATAAACCTATGATTAACTCAAAGTTATACTTAGGTTTGAATCCTCTCCCCTATCTCACAAATTCAATATAAATATAAAAAGCTTCTTATGTGGCTCCATATTATTAATTTATAAATTTTTAGTTTTAGTTTTTGTAAAGAATTTAGTGACTTAAGCATGGTATAAAGCTTGCTTCCAGTTTTCAATGAGAAAATTAAGCTAAGTAGGTTTAAAAAACAATTTGTTGATATGACATTTTATTTACTTTTTATCAGCCATGTAGCTTGCAGCTCAGCCAGAACTCTTTTAAAAGAAGTAATAAGACCTTTTATTTACTTTTTGTCAACTGTGTAGTTTGTTACCCAGCTGGAATCCTTTTAAAAGAGGTAAAATCAAAGGCTAACTTTACCCTAATAAATCTTAAACTGGTTCTAGAAGGATTTCAATCTTCTGCAAAGAGTGAGGAATATGGGGTGGCTAGGTGGTGCAGTGGATAGAGCACCGACCCTGGAGTCAGGAGTTCAAATTCAGCCTCTGACACTTAATAATTACCTAGGTGTGTGGCCTTGGGCAAACCACTTGACCCAATTTGCCTTGCAAAAAATCTTAAAAAAAAAGTGAGGAATAGGATAGATGATAGAATCTGGCAACTGTTTAACTTCTAACTTAGACTTATGGAATGAAATAGATTAATTTCTGGTATCTGGGGAGGTACCATTTCTGACAGAAGCTATCCAAATATAATTTCCAAAACAAATTACAATTACAAAGTCAAATATAATACTTTTAGAATAATCATGTCATTAATTTCATTCCTTACATTTATTACTATCTAAATCAAATAATGATGGGAAACGTCATTAGAAATAATCTAATAGGCCAAGATGGTAAATGAGGTGTCAAATGTTGCCTCTTTCCCCCAAAACCATCCAAATGGACTTAAAAAAGATTAGAATGTGACAGGGAAGTATATAATAAAATTATAATGTTAATTTATGGTTTTCTAAGTCACTATCCAGTCTACAGGGATTTGTTTCTATTTGAATTTGACACCATTGTAATAAATGATGGAAAGAATCTTTTTTTTTTTTTTTTTTTAGGCTTTTGCAAGGCAAATGGGGTTAACTGGCTTGCCCAAGGCCACACAGCTAGGTAATTATTAAGTGTCTGAGGTCGGATTTGAACTCAGGTACTCCTGACTCCAGGGCCGGTGCTCTAGCAACTGTGCCACCTAGCCAACCCTCATGATGTAAAGAATCTTTAAGTTTTAAATACTATTGTAGAACTCATTCAAATCTTCTTAAATATAATGGTATGCAAATGAACTGGGGCAAGGAATAATTCTGATATTTTATTCTGTGACAGTAAATTATTGTGATTCTATAGTCCAGTTTTCAGTCATCATCTAGGGAAACAACTTCTGAGGAGCAACCAATACTTCCAACTGACAACCAACTGCTGCTACAAACAAGACATGTTAATCAGTCTAGATAAGGCAGCAAAGCACCCAAGACAGAAACAAGAGGAAGCATGTCCGAGAAAAGTTCAACCACTACTATCACTTTGAGCACTTATATCTCCCCTCAGACTATAGCTGAGATAGCCCAGGACTATAACCTTGGGAACAGTGGTATATATATATAGCCACTGAGAGGAAGCCACAATCCAGGAAAGATCATCCCCTGTGTAGATACAGTCTGGCACCTACTCCTCAGTTGATATAGTCACAGTTAATAAAGTCTCAGGAAAAAAAAAATTCTTCCCACCAAAGTCCTTAGTCTTATCATACAATCCAACATCAGAAAATGATATCTATTTTTTTTTTGAAGTAAAATGACATTAAAGGAGAGCATCACTATCTGCTTTGCAACTCTACCATTAGGACAATGGGGATCTTCCACCTGACTTGTGGCTGAAATTTCCCCTATGTGTTGTCTCCCCACATTAGAATAGGAACTCTTGGAGAACAGGAACTGTCTGAGTTTTCTATTTGGATCTGTGATGCTTTGTGCACAGTAAGTATTTATTAAAAGTTCCCTTTAGGTGTAATTCTGAATGATTAACAAGCAGATAAAACTGGATTAAGTCTAACTTGCACACCTTTAGCTCTCTGTCAAGTGCTAGATTTCATATCATCTATGTTTCCCTGTTTTTTTTTTTATTCTAATGTTTTTTAAGAAAAGAAAGAAAACCTACAAAATGTATAATTCTTTAACAGCATGTCAATGACTGACTAGTAGAGATAATATGGCAGCTGTCATTGTGGGGAAGTCAAGCATTTCAAGACCACTTGAGTCCAGTATGAAACAAGATCAATTGTACAGTGTGGAGTGTAACTGGAAATTTAAAAAAATAAATGCCACAAATTGATAAACTATTGCTTCAAAAGCTAGAGGAACTGTTATTCATTCTTCTATAGAATGGTAAGGGCTTCTTAAAGTTGAAAGAATGGAGAAGAGTCCCTAAAAGAAATCTGTTAACCTTTGATATGAAGAAAAAAAATGCTCATTATGAACAAGACCAGAATATGATGGGTAAAACTATTTCTTTTTTGGAAGAAACACACTTTTTCATTCAAAGCTACATCAGAATCACTATCCTAAGACTACATGAGGGGGCAGCTAGGTGGCACAGTGGATAAAACACCAGCCTTGAAGTCCAGAGGACCTGAATTCAAATCCGACCTCAGACACTTAAAAAAAATTACCTAGATGTGTGACCATGGGCTCACCCTACTGCCTTCCAAAAACCAAGGGGAAAAAAAAATCAACTAAGTTTACGTGAGCCTAAAAGATATGGTTATTTTCATCCAACTGTAAAACAACCACTCTAAAAATGTTTTGGAAATTTTTTTTAAACTTCCAGTGGGTAAGATTTGTTCTCATTAAAAGAACTCAGATTAAAAAATATACAGTTAGACTGAGAAACAGAATTGATCCAGAATTTAAATGGAGATATGTTAACAGGACTTTGCATATCATACCATATCAGATTTCACTAACAATTAAGAAATTAACCTAAGATAGATATCAATATACTTCAATGAACTGTAAATTTGATGATGACAATAGCAATAATAGCTAACATATGACTTTAAAGTTGGAAAATTTTTTATAAAATTATTACATTAGCCTCACACAACTCTTAAGGGTAAGGGTGAGGCAGGTGCCATTATTATCTCCATTTAACAGATGAAGAAACTGAGACAGACTAAGGTTAAAATGACTTGCACAGAGATAAACAGCTAGTGTTTGAGGCAGAATTTGAACTCAGGTCTTCTCAACTTCATGATCAGTGTTTTATCCAGTGTGCTTATCTGATTTAAATCCCTCTGATTAATGTTGGAAAATAGACTTCAATGGTATACTTAATAGTAGATGTGATAAAAGTATAGTTTCATAAAGAAAAAAATTTTAAATTTCTCAAAATTTTACAAATTCATGGTACATCAGGCAAATAAAGCAACTGAAGTAATAGGACAAATTGCTTAGCAAATGTTTTTAAAAGATGCAAAAATGTGTCACATTCATATTATTTTGATAACTTTATTTTAATTTCTCTGGTAATTCTGGGATTTTAAAATTTAATAATGATTATTTTGTGTAATTCCATAATACTCAAAGATTATTAGAACTGTCATGAAGATAATGACAAGTTTTTAAATGATAGGCAGAACCTAAAAAAACTCAAATACAGCCACTTCACTGTTAAAATTTCATTGCAAGTCTACTTATGACATTTTAAAAGTTTTCACTAGTAACAGTTAATGAAACCTGATGAATTAGAGGGCTATAGTTTAATTGTTGATTTCATAGCCTAATGAAATTTTCAAGTTTAATGGAACTTAGTCAATTTGTGGTAAGATGAACTAAACCAGAGTGTAAAATGGAATTTTTATAGAATAAAAATGATGTATATTGTTTAAAAATGAGCACAACTGAAGATTACTAATACATACCTCTGCACACAGATGGAAATAGCAAAGTAATATAGTTGCCTCAGAACATGTAATAACCAAAATGATAAACACCAGAAATAGGAAGCCAAACATGTAATACATCTGATGAGACCTAAAATGATAAAATATCATTTTGCAATTAAAATCATTGTCTCCATTAAAAAAAATGTCATTAACTAGACATTTCTCAAACTATATAAAGTCTGTCTTTACTCTGAAAGCAATCTAGTAATTCAAAAGAAGTACCAAGTTCTAATAAGATTGAAGTGGGCAAGGAAAGGGAAAACATTGCAATTTGATTTTAAACATCTACTTAATCAAAGATACAAAACTAACATACCCATTCTTTTACCTTTGGCATTAGTTAAAGTTGATACCTTTATTATATAAGTGAGAATAAAAATGAGTTAAGTTTATAGCTTGATACAAAAACTAAGATAATTTGACAAATCAATTATTCTTAAAAATGCATTATCCACCTAGAAAAGCAGGTCCTTGTGCCATGCCATTTTCAATACCAACTCCATCAGTGCAACTGATCATAACAGTGATCATATTGCAAAGGAGATCAGTAACATATAATTCAAGTAGTATCAGAATGTATAGACCAAGAATCAATAGCATATAATTTTCTTCTACATGGAAAAGGTCAAATGACCTTTTCACAATTAAATATTACTGATTACTGGATAACTGTCTGCATTCCTTAGATTCACAATAGGATTCTGAATATATCATACAGAAAAAAAAAACCACAGGAAAGTTATTATCATATGTAATACTTCTGGGAATAAGGCCTTTGTAGTTAGCTTACCAAATACTATTCAGAATAAAGAAAAGTTGTATAAAGATGCAACCAAAGGGCAAAATTCCTCCCATAATAATACCAGGTAATGGTTTTGTATAAAATGATTGTTCAGGAATCTGACGAGGAATCTGATTGGTACGAACTGGGTGTTCAATGGCCTTTAAGGAAAGAGGAAAAGAATAATTACATATCCATTTAAAATATTCTCTGTACTAGACTCCCAGCTTTTTCCTCAGCTTCCATGCTGACACTAATGGTAAGAGAAGCCTACTTAAGTCATCAAACTGAAATTTGTATTTAAAAGCAATGAACTAGAGACCACTAAGTGCTATATTCAGATTTGGCCTATTGAATTAAGTCACCACTGTTTCCAGCCGCTATCCACTGACTAATGGCTTTAGACAAAGTAAAAAACACACAGAAGCTGATAATGTAGCACTGTGCAAATAGTAGTTAATAACAAGGTACAGCTAGAGTTTTCTTTTTAATTATATACTTACTGCAGAAAAAAAAATCAGCTGATACTGAAAACTTTGTCAATGTATTTTTTTTTATTTAGAGGTGGAATCTGTCATCTTTACTAAAATTGCCCAATTTTATTAAGAACACAGTGAATACAATGAGGCTGTATAAAGCTTTATGACCATGGGCTATTGGTGATACTTTCAATTATTGCCCTCTTCATAACACACTACATGATGCCATGAAAATAAATGAAATTAAGAAGTACCTAAACATATTCATTTATGACTAAGAAGTTCATTTTTTCTCTAGAGGGTCTCAGAAATAAACCCTATAATTTCAGTTCAAGATAGTGATGTCAGATTAACATGGTTTAACAAATGTTTTGAATATTGGCATTTATTTCATTTGTTGTTGGATGAATATTCTGAAGGAAATTTAACACAAATTTGTGTGTGTGTATAGATATATACACATATATCTTATACACATACATATACATACCTAAACAGCAATTTCACTTTTCCTTATCATACAAATGGACAATGCTTTTGAGGATATAATTCTGCAATTTAGAAAGCTTGTTCAATATATGAATCACCATCATTTGGAAATAAACTTATTATGGGAAATGCACCTTTGGCAGTCATAAACTATTCCCTCTATGAAAATATTTATCAGTGTGTTAAGAGATTAGAGTAGTAAAAACTACTCCATTAAGTCTCATACACATACCAGTATATGCCTTTATGGACTTATATTTAGTTGAAAGTAGGAACAGAGTAGACTGACTATCAGAAAAGTATTGATACTCCACTTTCCCCCAAGAAAAAACAAATAACCCCCTGCTCCCAGGTTTGTAGACAAATACATTAAGAATTAACCAAATTCCTTGGAAAACCTGATAATATAAAAAAGATAATAAAGATTTTGATTCTTTTAAGCTTTTCTCAAGTTCTGAATATAAATTTCAATGGCTTATTATACATAAGGGTCTATGAACTCACATTTTTCTTAAAACCAAAGTAGGCACCAATAAATGTCAGTGGCACTGATATGCAAAACCAAAGGGCCAATATGGCAACCAAAGTTCCAAAGGGAATAGCTGCTGAAGATCCTTCTCCCCATAGAATCAGGTTCATAATAAAGAAATCAGCAAATACAATCCTGAAAAACAAAAGTTTTTTTGATTTAAAAACACAAGAAAAGCCAAAATATGATTTGCTAAACTACTAAATAAATGAGTCAGAGGTTAAACCTTTATCATAGAGTTGAACCTTATCACTCATAACTATAACTGTAAGAAATAGCAAATAATGAGGTCAAATAAACTTTGTTTACTGAGAATCATCTAGGAACGAGCTTCTCTAAATAATTCTCTATGTTTTACTCAAAATTTTTATGGAAATATTTCTAATTTCCCTTTCCTAAACAATAACACCCTAAACATGCTTTCCTTTCTTAAAGAAACTATGTGTATGTGTGTTTGCACACATTCACACAATTCAGTTTTGCTGATGATAAAATATCACACTCATGAATAACAACTATGCTACTGTGTGTCATAGATATGTAAGATTAAGAAAACAGGAATTTGCTTTTTGACATTTGCTTTTTTCTCAAGAATCAAATAGTTGTGCACTTTCATTCCTTTGTTGGCAGTGTAAAGTTAGTTGCCTGCCTACAATATTGACTACTAAATCAAAGATCTGAGCTATCTCAGAAAGATAACCTGCCTCTGGTTTTCTTGCCTTCTAGAAAATCATCTTCACAGTAGCTGACTAGTGTTCTTTGACTTGTCAGAGTTTTTCAAAACAATATATAATTTCTGAATAATAAACTGATTATAGGCAATTCCTTCTCAAATTGCATGGAGTCTTTTTTGCAAGGTATGAAAGAAGAGCCTCATCATTTTAAGGATCTGTGCAAAGCCTACTTACAAAGCCCTACAATTTGTTATCATCACTTACACTAGGCCACAATTTTTTACATAACTTATACAATATGTTAATAATGCTTGACTTTGAATAAAATTCTACATATAAGAAATCTCTTTATGATACTATAGTAAAGTCCTTTAGAGTCAGTGAATCACAAATCAACACTCTTGTGGAATCTTTTCTCTAGCAGTATTTGATATTCTGAACAATCTGGTTCTAAAATTAGTGAACATTAGGAAAGCAAGAAAATGGTAAAAATAGTCAAGGAAACTTCCTGGGGATGAACTCCAAAATTTTCTAAAAACAACAATAGTAATTATAAATCTTACATTTATATAATGGCATAATAATTTCCAATGGGCATGTAGATAAAATATTTCATTTACTCACCACAATCACCCTGTGTAGCAGGCTGAGAAACTATGATTATCATTATTTTATAGATGAGGAAACCTGAGGCTTGTAAAATTTTAGTCATCTGCCAATACAGTTAGTAAGCAGTGCAACTGGAACTAAAATATAAGTTTTCTGAATTCTAGCTCAATATTCTTTTTATTATACCACACTAACTACTTAGTTATTACCTTTCTAGAAACAGGTTAACTTTGCTATCTTCAAGGAAGACTATATATGTCAGAATGAGTAGATTCTGAAATTAGATTTCTATGGATCTACTGAAAAAAATATAGTCTACTTGGAAAAATGTCTTTGCTTCATGATACATCAGCTTAATGATATAAGCAACAGGTAATGTGAATGTTAAACCCTCAGGAAACACATTAGAGGTAATCAGGGAAAAAGGCAAAAGATGGGGAGGATCTGATATATGATTTTACTCAGGTAAGGAACTTTAGATATGGATACCTCCTCCACTAATGCAGTTCCTCAACTCATCTAAAACTTAAGTCTCAGAGACTCACTTAGGTGAATGAATAGATATCCTATCTGACTTGCCTATGGGCACAAAGCGAAAACAAATCAGAGGCAGGGCTTGAGAATCTAGATCTGTCTGACTCCAAAGCCAACTGTACTCTATCAGGTCAAAAGTAAAGCTGAGGAGCAGCTAGGAGGCACAGTGGATAGCACATTGGCCCTGGAGTCAGGAGAACCTGAATTCAAATCCTTGCCTCAGACACCTAGCTGTTCAACTTTTGGCAAGTCACTTAACCCCAATGCCTTGCAAAAACTAAAAGTAAAGTTGAGTCAGTCAAGTTTTTATTTACAACATCACTGATATGTAAAAATAGACAATCTATTCTTGCTTTGGAGGCCTAAGTATGAGCCCTGGCTCCTATTAAACATGAGTGCCAGTTTTCTTTATCTATAAATTATCTAATAAATGTCCATATTTATTAAGATAGCACAATTTCCTTACACTTCTGTGCTTTGTCTTTTGACTAGAAATGTGGAATCTATGTCAGAAGATGGTTTTTACAATACAATGAAAATTATCCTATAACTTGCTCATATGCTATATTGTATACTAGACGTATGGCTTCTCTGTATTACTGTAAAGTGAAACCTTAGCCCCCCCAACAACCAATTGCTAAGCAAGACATAATGATATCTTGGGTTGAGTTGCAGGAGGCTAGCTGTTTGTCATGTTCCCTATATTCCATCGTTCATATGTAGAGATTTTCTATCTATGTTTTTGCCTTCTAGAATTTATTGAAGTTTATTATTAAGTTTGCTCTCAAATAAACTATTCAATTCTTTGACTCTGTTGCTGGCTCTTTTCTTGTAGATTATCTGGTGCTAGCTATCCTGGTTAACTGCTTCTGATCTCTACCACTGCTGCCACCTCTCAGACAATAGGTGCTCGATAAGTGACTGTGGCATTGATTCCCTCTTCTCTGCTTTTTTCCTTTCTTGTCTCTTCTAAGATCTCCTGTGGTCTCTCCTGGACTTCTCAGTTTTCAGGAGAAAAGGCTGGCCCAGGCTTTTACAAACACTGCTGGCCAATCAGCCTTCTCCTCCCCTTCTGGTGAGGGAAGAATCAATCACATTCTGTTAGGCGCAATTTTTAGCTCTTCTTGGCTATTTTCATTGTTGCTGGGGAGCTTGAGAGTTTCTGCCTTTCGGGCTATTCTAGATATATAAATATGCCAGAAATTGGTTTCCAAAGGTTTTACTAGTCTTTATTCCTTGATCTAAAAAGATAATGGATTTATCAGGAGTTAATATTCTAACTTAAAAGGTACAAATGTATGCTTATCTCAATGACCTTCTTTATAATTAAACAGAAAATTTTAGACATAGGGAACTAAAGACCAATTGTAATATGAACTGAGAAAGAGCAACAATGTTATTTTTAAGAAAACTATTCTTCTCTGTGGCCTTGGGCAAGCCACTTAACCCCATTTGCCTTGCACAAACCTAAAAAAAACAAACCCTATTCTTCCAGCAAAAGTTTATTGTTAAACTAGAAATATTTAATTTTTTCACAAATTAAAAAAAATGTCACAAAGGCATCCAAAACATAGTCCTTGAATGATCTTCCCTTTGTGACTTAGCAATCTATAAAAAGAAATTATCAAAATGATTTGTTACTGGTTAAAAAAGAGTTGATCTAGAAGCGCATGAACATACAGTGTTTGATTAACCATAAGATCCCTAAAACTCACTAACAAAACCTGCGAGGATAACTAGAAAGTAAAAGGAATTATGTATAGATCAAAGCTCCTATCACAGATTAAGTTAAGCTTGAAATGGATATGTTTCTTAAATATAAAAGGTAACACAATGAATAAATAGAAAGGCAAGTAAAGAAATCTTTTCAACTATGTTGAGGAAAAAAGTTTATAACCAATAAGAGCAAATTAAAAAAAGATAAAAATGGGCATGCAGAATGGCAGAAGTCCGGGGTTGCAGGAGAAGATGGCGGTCTCCACAGATACTTGTTTTAGGGAATATTATAAATTGTGAGCAGAAATGGCATATGTGAGAAATTTTCAAAAGCAGCATGGATTTTTATTCATTTGTATTTTCTCTCTAAGTAAAGATGTTTATAGGGAGTTAAAGTTCCAAATAATTTTCGCTTGTTAGAAGAACTTGAAGAAGGCCAAAAAGGAGTAGGTGATGGTACAGTTAGCTGGGGACTTGAAGATGATGAAGATATGACACTTACAAGGTGGACAGGCATGATTATTGGGCCACCAAGGACAAACTATGAAAACAAAATATATACAGCCTGAAAGTAGAGTGTGGACCTAAATACCCAGAAGCACCTCCAACAGTTAGATTTGTAACAAAAATTAATATGAATGGGATAAATAATTCCAATGGAATGGTGGATGCATGGGAGCATACCAGTGTTAGCAAAATGGCAAAATTCTTATAGCATTTAAGTTGTACTTCAAGAGCTACGACGTCTAATGATGTCCAAACAAAACATGAAGCTTCCACAGCCTCCAGAAGGACAAACATATAGAAATTAATTTTAACAAATCTCAAACTTATCTAAACCAACAACCTTCTACTCACGTTAATGTCTTGATTAAATCTCACAATGCAAAACCCACACATTAAAAGAATTTCAGTTGGTATACATGACCTGAACATTTGTAAGAATATATTTAATATATGTATACCCATTATGTTTTCAGGCACAATGGGAAGAAAAATGCAGCACAATTTTTTCCCCCCTCTTATCAAGGCACTATCATTTAAGCATAAACCTGGAATACTCCAAATGGAATTCAGGTTTTACAAGATGAAAGCATAACAAAAAGTGTCAGATTGCTGTGGAGTAATGTGTGTTTCAGAAATCTGATTTCTCAAGAAGGAAAATTATAAAAGGCATGCTTGATCCATCTTGCTTAGTGAAAGAGCTGCAATTTAAATTGTTTAAAGTAGTAGGTACAATAAATACTGTTGCTAATTTTGTTTAATTTTTGAAGAGGTGTGGGTACCGACTACTAGTAGTAACAAAGAGTATGTTCAGGATTGTTTTGATACCTGTATTTATAAAAAGGGGGGAGGGATTTAGGGAGGGAGATGGATTTCTGTTTTAAAGCAGCTCCTGTGTGTTACATGTAACAGACATGGTAAATATTTGTTTACAGTCTTTGTTCTGATAAACCATGAATTTAAGTTTAAGTGAAAAAAACCCCCAAAGGAAATAGGTGTATGCATATGTGATTCTGAGATTAAAGTTAGTCTTAAAATGTAAATAAAATGTGGAAAGTATCCTCAAAAAAAAAAAGATAAAAATGGACAGTTTTGATCACATAAAATTAAAGTTTCTGTAACAAAGCAAATCACTGTAGTTCAAATTATAAGGAAAACAGTTAACTGAGAAAGAATATTTTGTAGTAACTCTTGCTGATAAAGGTCTGATATTGAAGATATATAAAGAAATGATTCAAATATATGAGAAGGGGGAAGCTAGATGGCACAGTGATAGAGCACTGAGGCTAAGACACCTGATATTTACTAAGTTGTGTGACCCTGGGCGAGTTACTTAACCCCTATGCCTCACCCCCCCCCCAAAAAAAAGGGAGAAAAAAAAATATGAGAACAGCAGTCATTATTGCAAGACAAGTGAACAAGGATATAAACAGGTAATTTTCAAAGGAAGGAATCCAAGCTATTAAAAGATATAAAAAAATGTCACAAACAACAGAGAAACAAAAATTGAAACAACCCTAAAACAAACACTGCTTATCAGATTGGAAAAATTAGCAAAAAGGAAATGAAAGGAGGTGCGGAAAAACATGCAGATTGAAGCACTTTTGGTGAGCTGTGAAATTAGTTCAGATAGAAAAATTTGAACCTAGACCCAAAAAAGTCATTCATTGGTACACATACCTTTTAACCCATTAATACTCTTAGGCCTATACCCCAAAGAGATCAATGAAAAAAGAAAAAAACTCTTATTTGGAAAAATATTAATAGTAGGAAATTTCTTGTTATAGCAAAGAATTCAAGATAAAAAGGTTTATCAATTGAAGAATGGCTGAAGAAGTTATGGTGTATAAAATGGGAGTATTACTGTGCTAAAATAAAATGACAAAAGGGATATTTTCAAAGAAAACTAGGATGACTTGTTTGTAAGAACTGATAGAGTGAAGAGAGTAGAACCCTCCACCCCACAAAAAATGTATGTAAAAATATCAATGTTGAAAAGATAAACAACTGTGAAGGATTTAAGAAATATGATCAATGAACACAATGATCTATAATTCAAAAAAAAAAAAAGACACAAAGTGAAAAATTAGGACCATATATTTGGCTTTAGTCAAGATGGGGATTTATTTTTGTTTTGCTTTGTTTTTTGTGGGGCAATGGGGTTAAGTAACTTGTCCAGGGTCACATATCTAGTATCAAGTGTCTGAGGCCACATTTGAACGCAGGTCCTCTAACACCGAGGTAGATGTTTTATTCACTGTGCCACCTAGCTGCCCAAGGGATTTATTTTTTTACAAGGGTTATTGCCTTGCCTTGCCACCTCTTTCCCACACTGATCAGGGAGCAAATCTATAGGAGGAATCCCTACAATATTAACCAAAAAAAAAAAAAAAAAATATTTTACAGTAAATGCAAGATGTATGCATAGCTTGACCTGTTTCTTATATAATTCTTTCTATTCTACTTTGTATATAAAATGTTAATTTTATTTGGTGTTTAAGTTCACTAAAGAAAAGGGGCAAGTTTTTAAATAAAAAAAAAGTTTTTATAATAAACAATTTTTTAAGGTTTTTTTCAAGGCAAATGGGGTTAAGTGACTTGCCTAAGGCCACAGAGCTAAGTAATTCAAATCCTGTCTGAGGCAGGATTTGAACTCAGGTACTCCTGACTCCAGGGCCGGTATTCTATCCACTAAGCCACCTAGCCACCCCATAACAATTCTTGCTTTACACTTTTTAACTTGTTTGTTATAGATAACTATTATTAGAAGAATTCACTTACCCAGGACAAAGAAATGATGTTAGTAGTACATTTGTTTTCCATTTCTCACCACCAAATGCTATAAAAGGAAAAAAAAAAGTCTTTTAAAAACGGAAATACAACATACAAGTCTTCTAATGCTATATTTATTATTAAGCAAAGTACTAAAGTCTTACAAACAAAGAAAATCCTTAATAAAAAACATTTTGCTTCCCTACTGATGGAGGGCTCAAAGTGGGAATAGCGTAAAGGTTCTACCTTGGGGCTTCGTTATTCTTTATTTATTTTTATTTCAGTATCATATACAGTCTAAAATCAAGAGTGCAAGGGGAATGATTGATGAGGTGCATGTGTGAGAGTGACACCAAGTAAAACTCTGTTTTTGTCTTAAAAAAAAAAAACAAAACTAAAACTAAAACTAGTTCTGTTCTGGATAAGGATTTGCCATGTCATTACCAGAAGATTTTGTCAGGTTGTCTAAGAATCTATCATAAGAAAATTGAATATGAAATGTATAAAGTTGGAAAAGATCACAAGAATTGAAAACTGTCTATCTCATAGAACAAACATGGAAAAATGCTGTTGCCTTTGCTCTTCCCTAGTACATGTAAATGAATCAGAATCATTTCTATAACATCTCAAAATAAATTGATCCCATTTTAACAGCTTTAATTACAAGTTTTATCTGACATCATGCCTCTTTCTGTCTCTACCTATTATTTCATTATTTAAACATTACATCACCAGAATACTTTAAGATAGTAATAATGTTGCCTATGTTTCATCAGGTACTTTTAAATTATAGATGATTTAAGGAAAGATTTGGTTTGGAGAAAGGATCTGTGTGACCAGATCAGTATTGCACCAGTATAATGTAGGAAATGGCATGTCTTCATTATATAGAAAATTATGTTGTGATGGAATTGTATCTACAGTATATTATTTTAGTAATGCTAATCTTAGCCAAGATCAATTCTACAGCACATGTTGTTTCCTTTTATCTTGAAATATTCATCTCTATGATTTGAATAAATCATTGTGATGGGACTAACTGCAGGAGACATACAATATTGTAAGCAATTTATAATATACACTTTGTGATTTAATTACATTATAGATTTTAATTTCTCTATATAAATCAAAAAGTAAGTTTTTTTTAAAAAACCTAACACTTAAATAATTTGTTAAGAGGAATATGAAAGCCCAAATGAAGCCTACTTAATAATACTAATAAAGCCTGCACAGAAAAATAATAAAGTAGTTAATCAAAATGGTCCCTGATACTTCCATATATTCATAATTTATCATTTGTTAAAAGAAAGTCTGTATGCTTAGTGGTAATTGAATTTAACCTTTTTTTCCCAAATACAAAATACCTATCTTAAGAAAATCATAATCTGGGCTAAGAAGACAGAACACAGGTGTTGATGAAAACCATTTCAATTCCTCTACCTAGAGACCCAAAAATCTTTATCTATCTATATATCTCTATCTCTGTCTATATATTGGGTATCCCAAAAGTCTTAGTGCTTAAGTTCTTACGCTTAAAAACTTTTGGGACTTACTGTATTTAACTTTTCATGCTGGAGAAAATTTTAACCCTTACCTTCTATTATTCTCTGAAAGAGAATATAACCAGATGTGTGTATACATATATAATTACATTATAAAGTATTATATATATATATAGCATATTATATATTTTACATAACATATTAATTATATGATATATACATAATACATAATAATATATTAATATAACATATTTATAAATATATACATATATAGGTATATATATATATATAAAGACCTTTAATTTTCTCATGCAGGTGGGTATATTCCCTTTCAAATCTGTACATATTACTTTGGCAATGATCACTGTTTTATTTTTTTTTAAAAAAAGGCAATATAGATTTTTAAATACTGGGCTTCCTGGGAAATATACTGCTTGGAGAGATTTCATTTTTTAACAAAGAAAAAGTTAAAAGATTAATTAAGCAATTTAAACTTAACATATTAAGCATTACTGCCAACAGAGGATCATTCAGAAATAAAGCCAAAGCAATCCTGCAATTATAATGTATATCAATGAAAAGAGAGCTTGGTTATTACATTATTATCAATTTATTAATATACAACTTTTAAAGAACAAAGTTGCATGCCAAAATATTTCCACAATATATTTAAAGCAAATTGAATAAATCTATAAAAAATATTATGAAAAGTCTGGACTAATGAACTTATACATTGGTTTATTTAAAACAGAGTTTACTTACATTTATAGAACCTGGCAGCAACATAACCTGCTGGAGTTCCAAGCAGCACCCATAGGACCACAGCACAAGTCATGAGAGCTCCTCTGTTAGCCGGTGACAAAAATCCCAGACAAGCAAAAACTAAAGATAAAAAAAAAATTAATTTTTAAGTTTTTGAGTTTTACAATTCTTCTCCCTTCTTCCCTTCCCTCCCCCCAATAGAAGGTAATCTAATATAGGCTATACATTTGCATCCCCCCCAATTAATTTGTTAAATAATTATGAATATCTGAATTACTGACTGCTTTGGCTATTAAGATAAAACTATCAATGCATTTATACAAAAAAGGCAAAGAATGAGAGGAGCTGACAAAGTATATACTATGACAAGGCGTTGTGTTTAATCTTAGCATTGTTTAAATGATGTTCAATGTGACAAGAGGGCTGTTAAATGATTCCTTGTCATAAAAAAACCACACTTGATTATGTCCTGTATAAAGGGTAGTTAAAGTGAAGCTTAATGATGATCACTATTAGTTTTATCAGTGCCAAAATTAAAAGTATTATTTCCTTTAAAAGAACTAAAATGTTATAGTATAGAGATATAGGAGATCAATCTAACTAATAATTAATCAAGGAAAAAACACCACTTTCATAGTAAAACAAAAATGCTGAAAAGGAGTATTACCTTAATAATAACGATGGCTAGCAAATGTATAGCTCTTTTAAGGTTTATACCTTATTTTACATATATTGAAGCATTTTAACAAATACAATAATGAATTCAAGTCCAGTCTACTCCTTAAACTGTGCTTACCACTATGGCAATAATGATTATTCAAAATTCTTTCAAGACTCAAATCAAGTACCCCCTTCAACATGAAGCCTTTCCTGATTCCCCAATTGCTAGTCTTTGCCCCCCTGCCCCCTCCACCTAGCTTGGATTTATTTCTTTACTCTGAATACACATATGTATTTACAGGATGTCTTTCATGATAAGACAGGAGTTGCTTGAAAACGGCAACAGGTTTCTTGTCTCTGCTTCCCCTGAAGCTAGCAGACATTTAATGAATCCAAGAGAAGCTATTAGCAGATTTGGGATCTTGGTAATGCCTGACACAAAACAGTAACTAAGCATCGCCTACTTGATGAACTAAATATTTGTCAGAAAATATTAAACCAAGACATTCCCTAGTGTTACATCAGTTTTGCCCCAAACTACTGTCTAAAAGAGAAGGGGCTTCCTCATATGGGAGTCAAAGAGTTGGTTAGAAGAAAATAATTAAAAAGATGGATAACAGATTCCAAACTCTCTAAACCTTTTTTTTTTAATTTATTCTTTTGCTCTTTGGTCACATTTTCTAAAATGATAAAGACTTTCTCTAATATCTGCCCTTAATGAGGAAGGGAAAGGAAAGTAATAAAATTTAAAGTAAAAAAAAAAAATAAAATTTCAGAACAGGAAAAATTTCTCTTTGACATTCTACCACCTCCATTTCTTCACCACAACCCTTCCAGAACCCTGCAAGACCTCTGTACCCACTATAATAGGTGATACACAAAATATAATCCTGAGAGCAGAATCAGAAATGCCTGAGTTCAAATTCTGCCTAAAGATACTTTCTAGCGGTATGACCATAAGCAAGTCACTTAATTCCTATTTGTTTTAGTTTCCTTAACTATAAAATGGGGATAATAATAGCAATCCCAAGGTTGATAAAGTACTTAGCACAGTACCTAGCACATAGTAGGCCCTATTATAAATACCAGGTATTACAATCATGATTTCACTAAGCACTACAGAGAATAAGAGTGAGCACTTTAAGATAAACTAGTTCAACCCTTTTCATTTTATTGATTTAAGATTATAGATGGAGAATTCAAAGGGGCCATAAGGGCCTTGTTGGCCAAATACCCTAATTTACAGAAGAGAAAAAAGGCCAGAAAGATTAACTGAAAAAAAATTATACAATTAAAAGCAGACCTAGGGTCTAAATTCATTTTTAATGACTCTAAATCCAGTACCCTTGGGTATTAAACTTAGGGATGCAGAAAGGGAGCTTTAGGTCACCTAGTCCAATTCTATCATTTAGCAAGCTGTTTTTCATGAAAATATTCAGTAAAACATTTCTCGTTTTCTTCTTTTACTTAACACTTACAAAGAGTCACAAAAGTCATAATTAAAATCTGTGTCCCTGATCCCAGAAAGACTGACAACAGCATTCCTTTTCTTGGAGGACGGAATATATCGCCATGAACCAATTTCCAGCCAAATTCTTCCTGAGCATCTTCCTAAGAAGCAAAAACAGTTAAGTGTCAAACTTGCAAAAAAGGATCACTCAATTCAGTGTCTAAATAATATGAATTAAGAAAAAAATAATTAACAGCATTAGTTTTTATAAATTCGGAAGCAACAAAATTTCATTTGGAGATAAACACTGAGATTTAATGTTGATTTTTTTCATAGTCACAATAAATGTGGTTATAGAAGGAAAAAAAAAAGACCTCCAAATCAATAATAATTAGAATAATTACAAACTCAAACTCATGAGATTCTATTTCTTTTTTTTTTAAGGTTTTTGCAAGGCAAATGAGGTTAAGTGGCTTGCCCAAGGCCCCACAGCTGGCAATTATCAAGTGCCTGAGACTGGATTTGAACCAAGGCCAGTGCTCTATCCACTGCGCCACCTAGCCCATTACTAGGGTCTAAATTTTGAAGAGATCAAAGAAGAAAGGGTTTTTCATTAATGTAGATATTAGCAGATGCCTTGAAAAGATAATCTTCAAATATTAATAATTGGGGGCAAATGAATACAACTCTGAGGTTCCACTTCACATTTACCAAATTGGCATAGATACCCCCCCCCAAAAAAAGGTGTGTGTGTGTGTGTGTGTGTGTGTGTGTGTGTGTGTGTGTGTGTGTATGTGTGTGTGTGTGTGTGAATTACAAAGGGCTATCAAAAAAAAAATCAGGCACAATTATTGCATTGCTGAGAACTGGTCCAGCAATTTTGAAAAACAATATCTAAACAGTTTACTTAAGCTATGTGTACATTTTGAGTTGGGCCATCACTAGGCCTATAACCCCAAAATGATTAAATAAAGAAGAAAACATCTATGTAAAAAAAAAAAATAGCTGCTCTTTCCATAGTGGCGAATAACTTAAAAATACGGGGCATACCCATCAAGAGGAGAATAGTTGAACAAATTATGTCATATGAATGCAAGGGATTATTATTATGATCTAAAGAAATGATCAAAGAGATAAGTTACACAAAAAATTGGTCAGCTAATTATATAAACTGATAGGGAGTTCATACAAGTGAGCAAAACCATAACAATTTATATAGTAACAACATTATAAATGAAAACTTTGAAATACTTAAGAATTCTAATCAATCTAGAATGGAGAAGACCAATAATGAAGCATCGTACCTACCTCCCAAAACAGAGGAGATAGACTCAAGGTGTAGACAGACATACAGTTTTATACTGTAAGGTCAATGAAAACATGATTTTGCAATTTGTTAAAAAAAAAAGTTTATTTTTTTCATTTTTTAAAATAATGGAGTGGAAAATAAAATTTTTGTTAACTAAATAACAAAAAAAGAAACCTACAAGTTATAATTAAGACTAAAGCAGGAAAAATGAACTTGATAACCAAGGTGGTAAAAGTGGTTTCATAATGAAAAACCAAAGACTGCCAAAATCTCATGACTGCAATGTCAATTGTACAAAATAAGCATTGCAATAAGACATACTGCCTAGTAAAATATTTAAGAACATGCATGAAGTTGGAAGCTGTGGTGGAGCAGTGTATAGGACAGAAGGTTTTGGGGTCAGGAAAACTTGAGTTGAAATTCAGCTTTAGGGGCGGCTAGATGGTGCAGTGGATAAAGCACCAGCCCTGGAGTCAGGAGTACCTGGGTTCAAATCCGGTCTCAGACACTTAATAATTACCTTAGCTGTGTGGCCTTGGGCAAGCCACTTAACCCCATTTGCCTTGCAAAAACTGAAAAAAAAATTTCAGCTTTAAACATTTACTAGGATTGTGGTTCTGGGCAAGTGATTTAACCTGTCTACTTCAGTTTCCTCATCTATAAAAAGAGGCTAATAATAGTACCCACTTCCCAAGGTTGTTAAAAGGATCAAATGAGATAACATTTACAAAGCTTTTTCCAAGTCTCAAAGTGCTGCATAAATGGCAGCTAGCTTGTACTGCAAGATTTATTGTATATCAATAAATTTATTTTACTTTTTCTCCCAATTAAACAACAACAAAAAAAAGAGTTACATATTTTGCTAATCCTATTTATCCTAATAGGATTATCTATTTATCCCAGTCATTTATTTAAACAAATTTTATTTCTTTTGTGGTTCAGTTTTGATTAAAAAGTAAAAATATATAGAAGTAAATAAAATATATTATTTTTCAAATCTTGTGACTTCTAAGAAACAAAAGTACTGGAGAGAGAGCAGTATTAGACTGCCTACAAAACTGATTATCCACAGAGCCACTGTGTTGACTTCATTGTTATATGCCTATGAAATCTGAACCCAAGCACTACACCAAGAAAACCGAAGCACTTTCATTTGAATTGCCTAGGAAGATCTGAAGATTATATGACAAGACAAAGTATTAAAACACTGAGGTCCTATCTTTAATTTAACTGTCAAGCATTCAAACTCCACTGCTGAGAGAGCGGTTCAGATGGGGCTGGCCAAGTAACCCAAATGCCAAGTTATCTTTATCTAAAAGGCTAATTTACAGAAGTCACAAGGGCAAGCACAGTATAAAGATACTTTGAAGTTTCTCTGAAGAACTTTAGAATCAATGGGAGATAAAATAAGTAAAAGCAAAACAATTAAAATTTCAATCTATAAACAACTTGCTTTGAAATTAATTCTATCAGTTACGGGGGGGACGAGACAATTTGTATGTAAGTATAATCTGTACTGTAAAACACATATTAATTTTCAGTGAAGATAAATGAAAAAGTATGAGACATACTTTTGAGTGCACCAAAAGAAAAGCAACATATAAATGTATAAACTTAAAATTAAAACTGTGTTCCTTTTCACTCTGGGTCTATAAATAGGCAAATTGATGACATAAGGATTAAAAAAACAGTAAGGCTACGACTGCTCCTAATAGTTATTTTTTGCCCCTAATAAGCTAATGTAACAAGGTCAATACAGAACCTATTCTTTTTTTTAAATGCTCTATAAGATTCTGTGGATTTTGAAATGCCAGACATCACTACAGAAATATAATTGGATATTTATTTGAAAATTCAAAACAATACAAAGTATAAATTCCTGAGTACAACTAAAAGATTTTTGTTAAATTATCAAGTTTATAAAGAAATTGAAAATAGGCTAAATAGTCAAATTTATGAAAATTGAGACTAGGCAAAAATAGGCTTCATTTTTCAATAAAGTAAAAAATGGAAAACATCAATCAAAACTATATAGATAATGGTATATAATGTTTTTACTCACAGTTGAATCCATCTGATTATATCTTGCAATGTCTTTATGAAGCGTTCTTAACATAATCATAGCTACCATTCCAGATAAGAAGAGAACAATCACCAGGGAATTCATTATGCTACAAGAAGAAAAAGTACTTTAATTATCAATCTACAAATTGGATACTCTTCATAATGGTGATAGGTTCTATATAAGGAGGCAATTGTGTGTTGAGGATGCACTTTAAACCCAGGTCTTCTTGGTTTTGAGGCCAATGCTTTATTCATCACATCTGCTGTTTACAAATGAAGTGTTCTTAAATCTATTTTGGGGTCATAGACCCCTTTAGTTTGATGAAGCCTAGAAACCCCTTCTCAGAATGTTTTTAAATGCATAAAATAAACTATATGGGATTTCAAAGGAAACAAATTATATTGAAATTTAATTATCAAAATATTTTTAAAATCAAATCATAGGGTCCCCATATAATACCTGAAATTGGACACAAGGCTAAAAATCCCAGTGAGAAAGTGAGGTAACAAAAATGGGAAGGAGAGGTGACTATCTGTAATCAGGGAAACTTTTTGAAGATGAGAAACAAATACTGATAGAGGAATAAATTAACAAATAGGAGAGGAAAAGAAAAGCATTATAAAAGTACAGCTATTTTTTGTCCTTCATTCTCGAAAGGGGCCATGACATTGGGGAGGTAATGCCATAGCATGTAAGTGAATTGGATTTAAGTGACAGAAGGCTCTCTCTGCAAAATCACCAGCCTCACTCTCCTCCAGAGCCATCTGGGTTTCCTGACAAGATATAGATCAAAACTACTGGAGATGGCCCTGGATACAGTGGAATACTTTTACCTTTTTAAGCTAAAGTCTTTAGTAAATCTTAGTCTGACTGAGGTAAGGCCTATTCAGAGATTAAAGATTCTTTTACCTAGTTAAGAAATAAAAAAGTCAATCTGGGAAGGGAAAAAACCTCAGGGTTTCTAGCCAAAACAGAAACAATTGTTATTAACATTCACTCTGAGCAATGAGAGTCCAAACAATGAAAAAGTAGGGCTTGGCCTGGAACCCACAGTTGGCCAATCAAAGAGAACCTGAGTGACTTGAGTTAGAGGCCCAGTTCTTAAGAAAGAAGTCTAACAAGTAAATTCCAAAAGATTCATAAGGTTTCAGCAATCAAAATCTACATTCCTTTGGGTGCATTAGGCAAGGGCATGATACCCTATGTGGACAGGGGAAATGGGAAGGAGAAAGAAAGAAAAGATGAGGGAAATAATAGGATTAGGGAACGATATATACAGAGATTGAAATAAGCAGGAGAGAATAAAATAGCTCTGCTCTCTCACCTAAACCACTGAATGTGGGTATGAGGCATGGATTCCAAAATATAGTCCCATCTGGAAGCCCATCTAATCTCTTTGTCTTCCTAAGGGGAAAAATAAAATATAAATAGCTGAAAGCTAAAGTACATTAAGAAAAACCACAAAAAAAAAATTGAAGGAGGATGTGAAGCACATATAATGACAAGTCATCACATATTATAGTGAGAAAAATGCTAGACTAGGTTATCAGGAGACCTGGGTTCAAATTCTTATCTAAGACATTTTTAGTTACATGGGCAAAGGTAGGTCACTTAACTTCTCAATCTCAATTTCTTCATCTGTAAAGCAAATGGGTTTGCTGTTACTTGCAGAATATAATTCTTCTGATTCAAAGAAAAGTGAGTTAATACAGTTTAAAAATGTATTATCTTGCAGCCAATGTGGGAACAAGCCTTTCTGTCCTTAGCTATCTAGGCTGGTCCAGATAAACTTAGCCTGTAATTAACTTTTCTAAACTGAGGGGAAGGACCTTCTATAATTAATATTGCTTTGGCAGCATTTTCAAGGCCCTGGAGATAACTGAATGACACAATGAAGTATTAGAGTAGGACTTTTGTGGGGAAATAATCAAGACATAAGATATGTACACTGAAATGAAATAATGACATTTCAGAGCTGGAAATGAGTTTAGTCCTCTCAGGGAGGAAGGAGACAAGCACTTATTGAGCAACTGGCATTCCTTTTTTTTTAATTAATTAGTTTTTATTTTTGTACAATTTTTTTTATAATTGCTAAAATATTCTTGTTTAAGAGTAAACATAATACCCCCTCCCCCCAAAGAATATAGACCCTCATGAAAAATAAAGTAAAGGAAAGAAAAAAAAATGTGCTTCAGTCTGTTCCAACACCACCAGCTCAGTCTTGGGTCGATCACATTCTTTATGGTAAGTCCATCACAAAAGCGACTCCCACATTTTTCCACTGTTGCAGTTGCTGATTTCAACTCCCACCATTCATACCTTCCCACTACCATATACTATATTTTCTCTTTCACTCTGTCCCTTTTCTAAAATGTGCTGTAGGGTAGCTGAGCGGCGTAGCAGACTGATCACCGGCCTTCGGGCCAAGAGGCCCTGAGCCCACATACCACACCCAAGGCCCAGCAACCACCCAGCCCCGTGGTCCCGGACAGGCCACCTAATCCCAGCCCCTTACAAGAAGTAAAAAGAAAATGGAGCACCTGGAATTCTTACAGTGCCTCACTTGAGTTGACAACAACCCTGCTGAGGAAGTCTAGACAGACAAGACTTAAGTGACTGGTTTAAAGTGTCACCGTTAAGTTTCAGAGCTACCTCTGTTTCACAAAATGTTCAGATTTGGCAAAGATCACAAATGCAGCTTAGAAACAGAATAAAAATTAGAACCCAGGTCTTCTACTCTCCCATTCTTGCACCTTCCTATATAAATGCTATATTTCAATGTTAACAAACAACATAGAAAAGATGGTGAACAAAATTACTGATAATAATTCCTAGGATAAAAAGTTTCTTTTGAATGTTTTTTTTAAATAAATGAAAAGTAATATGGAAAGTCATATAATTAATTTTGCATATTTTCCAGTTAGATGAAATATGTGTCTATTAACCTTCATGAAACCTAAAAAGAATGATCATTCCTTTCTATAGCAAAAGATAATGCTATAAATCACACTAAAATGCTTTACAATCAGGATGCTATATAATCTATATCTATCAAACTGAATTTTCTAATTAGAAGAACTTACATTATGCAAGTTAGAAAATTTTCATTGGGTTTTATATATATGCCCTCAGGTTTAAATGAACATTCATTTCCTACCACCTCTTGAACAAACTAATAAAACTTTCAGTATACAGGGTATTCATAAGTTAAAATTATTTGACATTTTGAGAAAAATTTATTAATTCTTAATAGTTTTGTTATTTTAGAATAATTTTAAATAATGTAAATTCAAAGAAAAATTTTATACTATAATAAAGAATACTCACAGAAAAACTAACTGAATAAGTATAGGCAATTTTGATTTCACCAGAAGCCTTATTGCTTATATCCATTGGGGGTCCAGAACAGTCACCTTTCTCTGCATGTTTGAAGCTGTGGGAAGAAATACATATTTAGGCAAAATGTTGTAAAAAAAAGGAAATTTTAAAGAATGTAAACCACGAAATTAAAAGACAAACTTTTAGATATGAATACATCTGAATGGCATCAAAAAATTTAAAGAAATCTTGAAATTCCCTTTTCCTAAAATTAACTAATTTCTTATCATGACATTTCTATATGGCTTAATTTTGGAGACTGCAGTTAGCATAGCATGTAAAGAAAATATTTTATATTTGTATTTTAGCTAAGAATTTCATAAGTGATAGATGAATGCCTTCCCATGCAACACCAAGAAATGATGATGTTTGTCCTTTGTTATCGAAGGAAAGTGATGCCATGAATTGCACTTTAGTGAGGTGGTGCTGTGCTAAGTCACCAGCCTCACTTTCTCCTTCTCCTCCGGAACCATCTAGATCCAGTGGCCAGATATGAATCAGGATGACTGTATTTAGTCCTGGATATGAGGCATTTGGGTTAAGTGACTTGCTCGAGGTTACATAGTAAGTGTTCAGTGTCTGGGGCTGGATTCGAACTCCCATCCTGCTGGCTCCAAGACCAGTGCTCTATCCACTGTACTACCTAGCAAAACCCAGAAATATTCTTTAAAAGTATCTTAAAAAACTAGGAATGTGAACACTAGAGTCTTAGAAATGAAGACTACCCATAATAATGGATAAAGTTATCAACACTCTAAATTAAGTTTTTCCTGAATAGATAAAGTTATCAAAAGTCTCTAATTCAAAATAGCAACTGAAAAAAACACTCAAAGCTTTCTGAAGTGGAAAAACAAAATAACAACAAAATAACAAAGAGCTACTACCCTTCTTTTCTGGCTCTATAATTTGCTATAAAATCTAAAAAAAAATTTATAAGATTTGTCAGAAACTCAAAACATAATGTGAACCAAGATAAAGAGACTTTCAAGCCCAAGTCATAAAAAGCTAAATTATCATACCAATAAAAAAAGAAGCATCTTTTGTTTTTTTTTGGCAAGGCAAATGGGGTTAAACAAGGCCACACAGCTAGGTAATTATTAAGTGTATGAGACAGGATTTGAACCCAGGTACTCCCAACTCCAGGGCCAGTGCTTTATCTACTGCACCACCTAGCCACCCCCAAAAAGAAGCATGTTTTAATCCATAATTAATTTTATCTATTTCAGCTAATTATGTGATTACCTTTTTGGTTCAAGTTTAGCAGCCACTAATCTTGCTCCTGTGGCCCCACTTTCAACAATATGATAAAATATTTTTATGTCAACATGGTTGAAGATGTAAAATGTATCCTTTTCATGGAAATCTGACTGTGGGATAGAATTTAAAAGTTAAAGGAAAGAAGAGAAGGGCTGGAATAACATTAAAAAAAAATAGATCACAGTAAGATTATCAGTCAATATTAAAAGCAAGATTCCTCCAACATTTGACAAGAATATCTAGGTTCTAAGTTTTCTCAATTAAATTTAAAGGAGAGGTATTTATACGTCTTATTTTATGTGTCAAATATTAATAAAAACCTGAATATGTGGATTTTCAAAAACTGTAAAAAATGTCTAAATATTCACTCAGAATGACATTAGCATAATGACTTTTTTAGATCAGGTTTTTTTTTTTTTGCTAGGCAATGGGGTTATGTGGCTTGCCCAAGGCCACACAGCTAGGCAATTATTAAGTGTCTGAGGACACATTTGAACTCAGGTCCTCCTGACTCCAGGGCCAGTGCTCTATCCCCGCGCCACCTAGCCACCCCAACATAATGATTTTTAAAAAAGAAATGATTAACTTATATACAGTTAAATACATATGCTCTGAGGAAGTTTATCACTTGATCCATAAAAGACTAGCTATTCAATATTCTTAATTAAGAAGGCCATCAATATGTTATATGTTAATGTTATATTACTATTATATTACATATTATTTCATTATATATTGCATATATTATAATACAATACTATACTAATATATTAACATATTAATGTTTCAAAATCAAACTCATGCTAATGTCTACAACTATGTCCATCAATACTAATTTAATTAAATTAAAATTTATTACAATTTTAAACCTACCATCTATGCTGAAAAACATTCAACATAAGGAAACAATTATCTTTTCCAGTCCAACCTTTTGTAATCACAAAATTCACATTCCAAAAAAAAAAAAAGAGACAAAGAAACAGAAAAATTCTTAGAAAAATCCAAGAGTCCAAACAATGATGAAATCCTTGAGACTAAATTAAATTGAAGGTCTTTTGGTACTTACATATCCAAATCTCCTTGGACAGGATTTACAGTCTGGTTACTGTACATTTTAAATCTAAAGTTAAATAATACTTAAATAACCTGGTCAGTTCTAAATTAATTCTAAAGTAAAATTCTAAATTCACTTAATCACACAAAAATCTGAGCTGAAAGGCTAATTTTTTACTTAGAAAAATGTACTTCAACATATTAATGAACTTACATTAATAACACAAGCATCCTTTGCACGGCCTTTATCTGTAATATAACAGCCAATTGGAAATCCAGGATTACAGAACCTCTGTCCATCTTCAACATCATAGCACCATGTTACAGGCATGTTATCCACAATCCTACACAGATACACATACATATTAAAACAAAATTCCAAAGAAAGTCACCACTAGCTACCTCAAAGAACTATTTACTGAAAACATTTATTTCATAAAGATTATCTCACCAAAACTGGTTTTTCAAATATCTATAAATGATCAAATTTGGAAATGACACTAAACTAAAAGGGCTAATTAAGGACTGAAAAAATTCTCAATTTTTTAACAGGTTAGAATTGGCCACATTTAATAAGATGAAATATAATATGAATAAATAAAGGTAAAATCCTACAACTACAACCACAAAAGAAATCAAATGCACAATGACAGGATAGCCAAAGCTTGACCAAGTCAATCATATACTTGATAAGAATCTGGGAGTCACAGTTAACAACAAAATGAACAATATCATGGCAATCAAGAAGATGAATGCAGCCAACTTGAATTATTTCTCCTAGAACAAGAGAAGTATTAGTGCTACTTATTTTTGACCTGATTAGGTTTGATTAAACCAAAGTGGAAAAAAAAAGCTCACATTTAGTTTTGGGTGTCATATATAAGAAAAAATGATGCTAAAAAATGAATCACATCCACAGGGTAATCAAGGTGGTATAATAACTAAAGATCATGTCATATATTGAGAAGTTGAAAGATAGATAGCCTTCAGTCAGTGAGTAGGCATTTATTGAAGGGGTAGTTAGGTGGCTCAGTGGACAGAGTACTGGCCTTGGAAGCAGGAGGATAGGTGCTTGAATCTGGTCTCAGACACTTGACATTTACTAGCTGTGTGACATTGGGCAAGTCACTTAAACCTGATTGCCTGATATCCAGGGCCATCTCTAGTTGCCCTTATTCTTATCTGGCCACTGGACTCAGATGGCTCTGGAGGAGAAAGTGAGACTTCTGGCTTAGCACAGTACCCCCCTCACTCAAATCCAATTCAAGAGCTTGTCATGGCATCACCTCCCTGATGTAATCGTCTTCAAGAATGAAGGACAAGGCTTTAATGGGGGAATGGCTTAAGAAACTGTGGTATATATATGTCATAGAACACCACTGTTCTATTAGAAACAGGAGGGATGGGAACTCAGGGAAGCCTGAAAGGATTTGCATGAACTGATGCTGAGCGAGATGAGCCAGAACCAGAACATTGTACACCCTAACAGCAACATGGGGGCGATGATCAAACTTAAGGGACTTGCTTATTCCATCAGTGCAACAATCAGGCTCAATTTGGGGCTATCTGTGATGGAGAAGACCATCTGTATCTAGAGAAAGAATTGTGGAGTTTGAACAAAGATCAAAGACTATTATCTTTTATTTAGGGGAAAAACCCCATTATCTTTTTTGTTTTTTTAGGTTTTTGCAGGGTAATGGGGTTAAGTGGTTTGCCCAAGGACACATGGCTAGGTAACTATTAAATGTCTGAGACCAGATTTGAACCCAGGTACTCCTGACTCCAAGGCTGGTGCTTTATCTACTGCTCCACCTAGCCACCCCTCCATTACCTTATTATGTAATTTTTCTATCTCTTATACTTTATTTTTCTTCCTTAAGGATATAATTTCTCTTTCATCACATTCAACTTAAATCAGTGTATACCATGGAAATAACGGAAACTAACAGACTGCCTTCTGTCGGGGTGGGGGTGGGAGAAGCAAGATTAGGGGGAAAATGGTAAAACTCAAAATAATTAAAATCATTCTTTAAAAAAAAAGGACAAGGGTAGCTAAGCGGTGCTGTGGATAGAGCAGTGGCCCTGGAGTCAGGAGGAGCTGAGTTCAAATCCAACCACAGACACTAATTACCTGGTTGTATGGCCTTGGGCAAGTCACTTAACCCCATTGCCTTATGAAAAAAAAGAATGAAGAACAAATATCATCCTCAGGTACTCAATAAATGTTGTTCATTTTCATTTTGGACAGTCTAATCCAACTCTCAGATGACATTTCAGTAGATATTGATTTAACAACTACTTTGTGCATGGCACTATGGTAAGGACTGTGGATACCAACACACAAAAAAAAGCCTCTCTGTATTCTCTAGGAAGAGCTGCCCAAAGTGAAAATGAACAGTCTGAAGCAAGTGGGTTTCCTACTGCTAGAAGTCTTTAAATGGAAAACTGATGAATACTTGTCAAGTACTGTAGAAGATTCAGATAAGACAGAATTGGAATGTTAGGTCCCTTACAATTCTAAGATATTATAATTTCTAATGAATGGATTCTAAGAATCCAAATCTGAATTAAACCAGATGATATTTAGTATCATGTCCAATTACCACAATTTTACTAATTCATTATATGGATAATAAAATGGTTTAGTTTATATCCTTCTTTAACATGTACTCATACTACAAAATGCAATATGATTGCAAAACATCTGTAATATAGCTGATGATCTACCAATATACTAAGTATTCAGGATCGTCTGAAACTTATTTTCCTCTAACAAAATATCCAGTCCTTGAGGAAGAAAAAAAAAACTTTTTGTCACTCAAATAATTCAATAATAGAAACTGCTGTTGAAGAAGGGAATTAACAACAGGGTATGAAACCTGAGGTCAGGGTCAAGAAAGTACAAATTACAGGATTATAATATTGTGTGTTTCTAAGCAATAGTTCTTGGAAGAAGCATTGCTTTGAACTAGAGAATCAAATCTCATAAAGACCTTTAAAACTCCTGAGGTTGTCAGTACTACTGCAGAGATACAAATCCTATTTAAAGAATTAACTAAGGGGAGAAAAGTGACTTAAAAAGAGTTCTATGGCAATGGAAAAACAGAACCTAAATCTTAGCAGTTTCCTATATTCAAAGGACACTGTGGTGTTGGCAAGAAGTTAAAAAAAATAGTTACTAAAAATGTTAGCTATATTATCACATTAATTCATTCCAGGGCATGTTTTATTTATTAATTAATGTATGCTTCCAGTGGTGAAAATACATATCTATACTCAACCCAAGGTATATATTAATGAACTAATAAAACATATCTCATCACATTTAAATGCTATATAATGATGCAAATTCTACCAAATTTCAGAATCAGTTGCTTACTATTACAAACAGCAGGCTGACAGTCCAAACTATAAAGTATCTAGAAGCACATGTCAAAGTTATATAAATTAAGAAGCTCAAAACTTTCTAGAATAGTTCCTGAGAGGCCAAAAAAATGGTTATTAATAACTTTAATATTTTTAATAGGGAATGAAGTATAATCATAGCAGATTTTTTTCTTTAACACTTGGCAATCAGTACTGCTACTACATTTATACCAGTTATATACTATTGTAACAGATACAACATACTGAAAAAATTAAGATGCTGTATATATGAAATGTGAATCATCAGCAGGCAATTATTATTTTTTATTTTAAAGACATATCTTAAGTTTATTATCTAAGCTAATAGAAATTCATTTTGAAATGAAGTCTTAACACAGCAGCCTTCTTCAGCTAATCCTTTGATAAGTAGGATTAAAGGAATTCAAATTGCCAAAGTTAAACCCACTTGAAAAATTTCAGTTTAAGAAAAAAATAACTATATTTTCAACTATTCAAAAAGTACATTAGTATCACCTTTATTATTCACATAATATTTAACTGGTATGAAAATTTTATATAATAAATAATATAATTATATTTTTAAAAAGCATTTTTTATTATCTAATGAGAATCTCTTTTTTTGTAAATAACGGGAAAAACCAAGAGTTGGAATGGATTAGCTATCAGTTGAGGAATGGCTGAAAAAATAACTGGCATATGAAGAAAAGAAATATTACTGTGTTCTAAGAAAAATAAAAAAAAAGATGGCTTCAGAGAAACCTCAGAAGACTTGCGTGAACTGATGCAGAGTGAAGTTAGCAGATTAGGAGAATAATTTACACAATGATCACAATAATAAAAAACAACTTTGACAGACTTCAGGGCTATGGTCAATACAGTGTTGCCCCATCATTTGGTAAGACTAATGATAAAGTATGTCTTCAACTCTCAGAAGAGAGATGATGGATTAGATATGCAGGGGAACACCAACACTAAGATAAGATCAATATGCCACTTTGGTTTGTTTCACTTTACTTCTTTGATACAAAGGAAGATTTCTGGGGTATTGGGGTTGGGGTATTAGAGTGTAAGTGAGTAGTGAAAGAAATGCCCATTCCCAAAAGAGAATAAGACAATGCAAAAAATACAGACATAAACAAAAAACTAATAAACACAAATATGAAAATTTTGTTACCATCTTAGTGTGATATATACTTCATTTAAAAAAAAGGTCTTCTTTGAGTAATGAAATCTGTTGATAATTAAACTCATAAAAAATTTTAAATAGTTATATTTACTCCCTGATCTACTGGAGTTATTAATAATCTGTTGTAAAAAGATAATTTAGTGCAAAGGGAGAATAATTCTAAATTTATGCTAACATCTTACAATATATTTACATCTTACAATATATTAACATCTTACAATATATTTTTAAAATTTTTTCTTACTCCAGAAGAAAAAGAATATCCATTCGTATCTCTGTTAACTCATTCAACTACTCTGAAGTTACAGTTCAAACTAGGCAGAATAGTTTCCACTCTCACAGCCTAAATAAAAAATTGACAAATTTATGTAACATGAATCTGTGTTTTTTAAATATGTTATAAAGAACTTTGGAGAATGAACTTTTTGTCTCCAAAATAAACACAATATATATATACATATATATATATATATATAAATAAATATATTTACATATATACATATATGAAAATTAAATTTCTGATTCTCAGATTACACCTTTAGCTAGGGCTAGCCATGAAAACCTTAGTAGGCAAATTCAAACTTCTCAGGCAACAATAAAAATGACAAATTTCTAATTACCATTTTTCTCAATCTTTTTTTTGGCAAGGTAATGGGGTTAAGTGACTTGCCCAAGGTCACACAGCTAGGTACTTATTAAGTGTCTGAGGCCGGATTTGAATTCAGGTCCTCCTGACTCCAGGGCCAGTGCTCTCTCCACTGCACCACCCGAGTGCCCTCTAACTACCATTTTTCTAAGTAATCTTCAAGAATGACTCATTTTAAGCAGTTATCTATCTATCAGGCTTATTAATAATCTTAATAACTTTCAAAGATACTAAACTTTAATGGTTTTGAATTTTTAAAATTCTTTGTGATATTATGGTGATTTTCTAATCTTATAAACTTCTTGGCAAATAAATTCAACACACAGCCATTAAATGTTGACTATGCACAACGTATTTATTCAGTTCTGAAGATAGGAACGGAGCTATAAAGTTAAAATATCATGTTCCCTGTTCCTCCTTCCTCCCTTAAGAAACTCAAATTCTACTTAAGGGATTATGACAAATATACACTACAAAATGTTAAGGATCTATAATTTCACTGGTGGGATTCTTCTTTTATCTATGCAAACTATAACCCCAATATTACTTGGGAACATAAGTGTCAAGCTAAAAGGGCCTGACCCCCTTCATTTTATAGATGAGAAAATTGAGGCTAAGGTGAGTTATGACTTTGAAAGTTATACAGGTAGCAGCATCAGAGGTAGGATTTGAACTCAGGTTCTCTGATTCCAGGACCAGTGCTTTTCTAATTACCCCATTCCATTACCCTTTTGTAATTGATCTTTAAGAGATGCTTATAAGCATCTCTTGTAGTTCATTGGTTCTCAAATCACCAGCTCATTTCCAAATCAAAATAAAATCTGTCAGAACTTTTGCTTTGTTAGAATAGCCTTCAAGAACCTAAAGGAATCTCTATAACACAATAAAGTAGGAGGGAGCAAACTTCAAATGACTGCAGAAACAAATTAACAAAAAAGATGCCATAAATGAGAATTACTTGGGATCCGATCAGGTCACTCTTCTGCTCAAAAATTTTCAGTGGTCCCGATTCCTTACTGAGAAAAGTTAAAAATCCTTTTCCTAGCATTCAAAGTCTTTCATGATATGGTGGTACTCTACCTCTACAGCCATCTATCCTTTTTTTGACAGAAGAATTAAGGGAGGAAATCTGTAACATGGTTATTGCCCTTCTCTGGTGTGGGAACTATTTTTTTCTCTTCCATGGAAAGAGGAAAGTAGGGAGGATGTTTCTGCTACCAAAAGAAAGATCCGATCTAGGAACTTGGGGATCCCTGACAGAAAGAAGAGAAAACAGGCTTAGGGGTAGACTTTGTTAGTTTTACTTACTGATTAGACACTGGACTAAAAAGGAAATTTAGAATCCCATGTAGTTTAGTCCCTTATAGAAAATAATCTCAGACTTGCTGGGAAAATCAAAAGGGATTCAGATAACAAAGGTTCTAATACACTTAACTTTACCCATAGAGAGGCAAGACAAAATGAGAGGTAAGAGAATTAAAGAAGGCCTCCTAAAGTGTGTATCTGGAGGACTAGGTTGAAGGAAGAATGACTTTTCAACTCAAAAATTCCATACTCTAGGTGCACACAAAGGTAAAAAAAACCCCAAAAACAATACCCCCAAAACAAACAAACAAACAAACCTCTGGAATAAAAATAAGAATGTCAGGTACTGAAACAGCTTCTATGGCTTAGTTCTTCTGTCAAAAAAAGGATAGAATGGACAATAAGGGACATTAAGAATTTGTGAAAATTCAGTTTTAGGATTAATTCCAACTTCTCTAGCATTGAAAGTTCTTTACAACCTGGCTCCAACTCATTTTTTGAGACATTTTATGCTTGGAATGAATGCCCTTCTCATCTGTCTCTTAGAAAAGCTAGCTCTGGGGTGGCTGGGTGGCACAGTGGATAGAGCACCGGCCCTGGAGCCAGGAGTACCTGAGTTCAAATCCAGCTTAAGACACTTAATAATTACCTAGCTGTGTGGCCTTGGGCAAGTCACTTAACCCCATCTGCCTTAAAAAAAAAAAGCTAGTTTCTTTCAAAGTTCAACTCAAATGTCACCTCAATTTTAGAGTAAGCTACCTCCCCTTCTATGCCAAATTACCCTATAATTATTTTGTATACACTTATATGTACACATACTGCTTCACTGACAGAATATAACTTTCTGTCTCCATATCATCAGTGCTTGGCAACACATTGATAACTTAATGTAGCTTAATAATAGATAATCGATTCATTAATGGACACATTGGCTAGCCTTAGATCAGAAGATCCTGGCCTCTGATGATTGTGACCAAAGACAAGTCACTGAAGCTTGAAACTATATTCCTGAATATAGACTGGCACTAGAAACCCTAATATCAATGATGCCACACAGGTCCAGGAAACTGGATCCCCTAAAAAATCTGATTTTGTCTAGTATATATCAGAGCCGAGACGTAAATGATGGGAGAATCCTAAGGAGAGTGGGCAACAGTTAGCAAAAAGACTATAAACAGAAAATGCAAACTGATTTGATATTTATAATTTGGAATTATAGGACTTTGGAAAGTATATGGTGTAATCAAAAGGACAATGAAAGATATTAATTCTTGCTACTACAGAAGAGGAACCAGGAATATGTACCAATTGTAGGTAATTGCAATACAAAGTGATTAAGTTCCAGGTTAGCATTACTGGAATGAATGAAGAGAAAGGAGGACAGGCAGGATATAGCAATAAGACCGGACAGAAGCAATGAGAAAGAAGAATTACATATTTACTTTAAGTTTAGAATTCCAGGGGCAATGGAAATATAGTAATGTTGCTGATAACAAAAAATTCAGAAAGATGGCCAAGTTCAGAAAGTTTAGCCAAGAAATAAAGTAAGCTAACATTTAGACATATTTTTTTGAAGTGTGGTTGTGACACCAAAAAGATTTCTTGAAAATTGTATGAAACTCAATTATTAGAGGCAGAGATTTGGGTGTATTCTTGTCATAATTGAAATAATGGGGTATAGTAAGAAAAGCAGCAGAACTATAGGTTTGAAAAGGTCAAGGCACTTACATAAAATAAGAATGAAGAACAAGAAGACTAGAAAAGAGCAGTCCAAGAGACAGGAAGAAAAGCAAAATATTGGATAGATAACAGCTGAAGTTAGGTAGAGTAGTTAGGTAGAAGTAAACAGAGTTAAAGGCAATGAATATGATGAAAAGAAGCACCAAAAAGGATCATCATAAATATATGACAAACTCAACAGAAAACTAAATTTCTGCTACAAGAATGGGAAAGGATTACATCAAACTATCACTATAACTTAACCACTGTGATTCTAATCACTTTAGCTATTTGTTTGTCTAATTTGTAAGTTTATGTATACACTACACAAATGTGTAAAGATAAATTCCTTTCCAAGAAAAATTCAAAAGAATAAATTACGTAAACAATAGTCTTAAGATCCTTGGAATATCTCAGTTCTTGATTATTATGACTATATTTTATCTATAAAGATTTCCTAGACTATCAGGTCGAGACTTAATTTTTACTTATCAACATACATATTAAACTATCAAGAGCCCTGATGATTCCTTAGGGCATGAAAATGACTGTGGGCTCCCAAAGGCAATGCCATCCAAAAGTAATCTCTGGCAGGTCAAGCTATAAAGGTCTAGAGTACAAAACCAGTGATGAACAAAAGGACAAGCTTAGCTGAATTTGGAATGACTCACTATGAGGTTTGGCAAAGGTTAATTAATTCTTCCAATCATAGTAAGTTTCAAAGAAAAAAGGTTATGATCAAGATACCTATACTAATGATCGCTTAAATATACAACTGCATAGACTCACCCAGGGCTGTCTAACCTTACTTCTAAAAGTTTGTACTGAAACAATAGGCAATATATTTTGATTTGCCGTTTTCATGATTCAGTTTCGTTTACTAAAGCATAAATGCATGAATGAGAATGGTCTGGGATTACAATAAGGGATTACATGTCATGGTAACAAAAAAAGAATAAAAAAACTAAAAGGTTTTTTTTAACAGCTATTGTATTAAACATTCCTTAAGTCTGAATTTACTATTTTATATGCTGCTAAATATTACTAATTACTGATAAATGTTACTAATTAAAAATTTCAAGTCATTAAAAACTTATTTTTAAAGACTCATTCACCTATAAAGTTAAATTTAACATCAGGCCAACAATATATCATCTTGAAAAGGAAAAAACTAGCCTACTAAATAATTCCATGTCTTACCAATGATGTTGATAATTCAGCAACATACTTTTTTTCAAGAATTCTAATTTTTGCTTGTCTTCTGCTTTGTCTGTATGATATGTTTTTGTACATACAAGCTTACAGGTTTCCTTTTTGTTAAATGAAAACTGTATTGAAAAAAATGTAATGTCAATTAATAGAAGAAACCTAGGTATACTTACAGATGTCATATACACAATGAATGCAAAATTATTCCAATCATTTAAAATGAATTTTAATCACAAATGTCAAATCCTCTTATTAAAAATACTTTTAGCAGATTAAAAAACAGAATCTTATTCTGCACTCTTAAAAGTCATTCACCATCTATTTTTCCCTAGTAAGTAGACAATATTTTTCTTTCTTTTTTTTGATGTAAACTTGAGCTTGGCAGACCATTTAGATTTTAGTCTATATGCCAAAAATCTGAATTTTGTCTGTATTTGCTCTTTTATGGTAGAAACAATGGATCATTATTCTATTGAAAACAAAAACAATCATAATCTTTAAGAGCTTACCTGTGAAAAAACAAAATTCAGGAAAAAAATCATTATTTTTAAAACAAATTTAAGGTTCTTTAATAATACTTCAACATGAGTCCAATGATCAATTTTTAAATGTATAACATGGCATATTGTAATAAAACTTTTTTTTTATAAATAGGCTCTTTTCATTGTTTTAAAACAAATTATAATTTGGAATGAGTTTCTGAATATAACTTGTTTTATTGTTTCTTCAATAATTATTTATAAAAATCTAATCTTGAATGCAATTTGATCTAGAAAAATACATGAGAATACATATTTGGAAGTACTTAATTATGCACTTAAGAATTCAAATAAGGGGAGTATTGAAGCATAAAACTATTAAAACTTTAGGTGCACACAACATTCTTCTGAGCTGTATGTAAGCTGTAATTTTACTGTACTTAAAAATAATAAAACTAGGCAGAATACTTTAACCTAAAGAACTCTGGGCAATTAAGGTAGAATACAGCAATAGAAACTCTTGTGATAAAATGGAAAAGGCATCTCGTTGCCATAAACTAGCTAAGTTACCTTGAGGACTTAAGTGCTCTTGACCCAGTGGTGGGATTCAGGTGGTTCGTACCAGTTTGGCAGAACCAATACTTAATTTTATGTTGAGTTTGGCAAACTGGTTGTTAATTTATTTGAATCCCATCACTGTCCACTCAAGTTTCCTCATCTAAAAGAGACTTAGACTGATTACTTGGATTCCTTCAATCCCTCCAAGATACATAATATGATCATCTGGTTTGTCGAGCTTGAAACCTGAAGAGATCTAGGAGGAAATCAGATTCATTTTCATAATGCTTGATTCAGAATTCCTTTCAGTTATATTTTGTTTTAGATTTGATTATCTATCCCTGTTTGATAGTTTCTACATCCCTCCCATATAAAGACTATGCTATTAAAATGAATATTTTATATTTGCATGGTGAAGAAAAAGTCACTGGTCACAAAAAAAAATCATTCTATATAGTTTTATTTTTGAGAATTATCTATTCTTAAAACCTATTTTCAAAAGATCAAAACACCTCCTTAGGTTGAAGGCTTTTGATGTCTTTAAGTCTGTGATTTTGAGCTGTCTGAAGTCTGTAACTTTATTCTATACCAACAACTCAGGGATAATAGTAAGCTCTGAAAGAAAGACTTCTTTTAGTTGTTGTTAAAAGGAAATCTAAGAATGGGTGTTACAATTATTTCCTTGAAAATTAGCCAGTATGGCAAAAAATCTTTATACAACAGAATGCAAGAACTTTTTAAGATATACTTTAGAAAATTTTTTTAAAAAGATATAATTTAGTAAAATATTTCAACATTGGGATCTTTCACACAATAATATTTAGTTTATGTCTAATAGTACCCTCATGTGTACTAATTTATTCCTACCCTAATCTTGTCTTTTAATAAAATGCACACCAATGAATTTTTATGTTGATAAAAATTCAAGAATTAAAATTTGTGCTTAGTTCACAATTATATATAATGGTAAATACAAACCTTATATGGAGAAGGCTCAATTCTTTCCCCAAACAATACCTGACCAAGATTTTCAGATGGACGCTTTCCTCCTGCTGCTTGGCAAAAATCAAACCTGGAGAAGAAGAAAGTATTGGTTTTTCAAGAAGAGAAAAAACAAAAACATATACCATCAACCATCTCAAAAAGTAACAGATTTCATGAACAGATTAAGTAATATTCAATGTTTTAATTTCAGTGAAAAACCTGATAAATCTAGTCAGAATCCTAACTTGGTTACTTATGTTCCTAAATAATATTGCTTAATATAAATTATAGAATGAATCTTTAAGCTATTATTTGAGATTATTTCTTTTTGTTAGTTTCAAACTATTCTCTCCTGTATATGACAAAGGGGGGGAGCACGCGCGCATTTTTTTTCATTCCCAAGTAAATTCTAGTTCCCAAAGGTATATGTACATATATTAGATTAAAAATAAATTAGTGTAGTTATCTGTGCCACTGTGAAACAAGTAATAGTCTAGGACTTATGAGAGTTTGACTATTAACTAGTTGTGTGAATATGTCAATTAAAATATTTAACCTTACAGGGTTTCAAGTTATTTACCCTTAAAATAAAAGGCTAGACTGGGCCATTATTTCCTAACTCAAATTATATTCTAGATATAAAAAATATCTAAATTTTCAATTGTTTTTGTCCTATATATAAACTCAAGAAAAAAAAAAGGGGAGGCCTAAAGAAAAAAGTACTGAGGAAAGGGTTGGGAAGTGATACAGAAGAAGACTTTTTAAAATTATGTATATAGATTTTAAGAATAAGAGGCTTTATTAAAATTTTTCTTACAAATACATAAAAAGTTATCAAATACTACAGGTCATTGAAGTTCCAGTTCTAAAGAATCTTTCTCTAGTTCTTCCTAATTTTGGGGAAGAAATCTTATATTTTCCGAAGAGAAAAAAAAAAACCCTTAAAATTCAGCTTCTTCATTTGCATTAAGCTGAAAAAATTATTGGACATAATTGTTTTAGAGAGCTTAACAGATAATTTAAAGTAAAGAACTATATGTGATACAATTCAATGTGCAAATAGTTTTAACTAAAAGTACCTTGATTTCTAATTAAGTTAAACCGGAGGAAAAACAATATTTTAATTAGTAACCCTGTGTATGTCATGGAAAAAAAAACAGACAAAAAAATGAAGTTCATATTTTAATACTATAAAAACTAAAAATCCCTTCTTTTTAAAAACTCTTAATGCCCAGTATATAAAAAGCCAAGTTTTCTTCATGCTCTGTGGGAAAAAATATGAACAAAAGTTTTAAAATGCAAACACTTTTTGATGAGACATAGAAAACTTTACATATAACCAAACTTTAAAACACTTACGCAGTATATTCATAAGGAAGAACAGATTCCACAGAGTCAAGCCTGTTCACAAACAGTTCTATTCCAGACTGAAAATGATGAAATACAAAATTAGGATAACAAGTAACTAGATGTTGAAGTGACAAAGATTTAACCTGCTCTGAGTTAAAAAATAGTTTGATGCGTTTGAAAACATGGAACTGAACAACATGGAATATTCCAAGTATTTTACTTAATATACAAAACATATTTATTAAGTTTACTTAAAAGGTGGAGATTAATTTAGCTGAATTTAAGTTGTGCTGGAAGTTCTAAATATTATAAAAGTCTTTTCTATCTCTACAAACTTTAGAAAATATATTGGCATATTTTCACTACAATTTTCACTTCACCAATAATGATTCTATTAACATCTTTTAAAAAAATGTATGCTAAGCTTTCCAAATTTAGGATCTCATTCCTAAGCACTCAAATTATTTTATTTTGGGATATATTTTAGATATAACAGTTTCATCAATAAAATTCTACAAAATATCTTAATAACACTTATTGATATTTTTGGCCATAAAAATAATTAGTATAAAGTCTTAAAACTAAAAATGAATTTCCTAGTCCATAAGAAGGGAGAAAGAGGAAGACAATGACAACTTGGCATATAGGAGAAATCTTATTCATAATGGCAAAGACTTAATTCTTTATATTTTTTTATTTTTTAGGTTTTTACAAGGCAAATGGGGTTAAAATGGCTTGCCCAAGGCCACACAGCTAGGTAATTATTAAGTGTCTGAGGCCGAATTTGAACTCAGGTACTCCTGACTCCAGGGCAGGGGCTCTATCCACTGCGCCACCTAGCGGCCCCCCAAGGCTTAATTCTTAATGGAAGAAAAATCCTGAATTCCTAAACAATCTCTTCTGCAAGGAAGAGATTTTTAGAATTCAAAACACCTAAAATATTTGTTGGCTACCTTAACAATAAAGGTCCGCTGGCATGGTTATTAAGTCAATTTTAAGAAACTTATTTGTGGGATAATGACCACAGGAATCAAGAGTTTGGAGTCTAAAGTCTGAGAGCAGAAAAGGTTTTCTTAATTCCTTTTCATGAGAAAGGGACAAAGCCCCTGTTGCTCAAGTAGAACTGGCCAGGGAATGTCAAAAATAGTAGCTCACAATTTCTTTTACTAATACTACCCAAACTGCGCAAAGCAAATTCAATCCACATTATCCTAATTATTCAGAATTAATCTCTATCCTATTAGAAAGTTATAGTTTTCAATACCTTATTGCCATAATTATTTATAACTAATCAATACTCTATTAAAAAGTGATGTTTTACAAAAATCTCATTATGCATATCCTTTGGCCAAATTTAGAGGCATCCAATCAGAAAGGAAGCTAGTCCAGTTCCCTAATTACCTTATTTTTGAGAAATCATAGGTCATTAAGGAGAATGACCTAGCTTTCAAAGCGACAAAGATAAGGGTTTTTAAGAGTGTATTCATGAGGAAACTTTACTAAAGGTCATCTCTCACAGATAGCAAATATGCTTGTTACTTTGCTCAGGACTGATAGGTGCTATCTGAAAATATTATGGGAGTTAGGATAGTTCACCTAGGTAAAAGTACTATATATAGTATGAATGTAAATATCTTTGATATACAGCTATCTCTAGTCCCTGTGGTTCTTATAGGCCCACTCAACTGCAAGAAGATTATATATATATATATATATATATATATATATATATATATATATATATATATAAATAAAAAAAGACATATATATATATATGTCTTTTACACTCAGCAGTCATCATACTGGGGTGGCAGCTCACAAGTCAGGTGATTTAAAGGAAAGTCAAATGTAAGTTCAATATTTGATTTGCTGACACTGGCTCCCAGATAGAGAACAAACGAAAACTATTTTCCTTAGTAATAGCAGTTTATATTATTTGTATGGTGTTTTACATATTCGTATTTTAATTTCACATTAGTATATTCACTATATCATCAGGAGAGCCTGCTGTGAGGTGTTATCTTTAAAGTATTATTATCTATTGCACAGATGAAGAAACAGGAATAGAAGTTAAGTCACAGTCAACTAGTACTAGATGACATTGCAACTAGATCCCAGTTGTTTCCTCAACTCAATCTCAAAATCTTGGGGTAAGATTGTGAGCTGGATGGAATCTTAAAGAATGAGTATCTATTTCAACTCACTCATATTACAAATGTGAAACTTGAAGTTCAAGATATTAAATCATTTTGAGAGGGCAGTATAAAGGCAGGGACTTGCCTGAGCCCTCTCATATTCCCTTCCAAACATTAAAATAATGCCTCAAAACAAATTCTGAAGCTGCAGAACAAAAGGACTGACAACATTTTCCAGCCCAAGACAGTTTAAAAGGATGGCAGAAGAGGTGGGTCTCACTAGGGTGAGGATAGAGTGCAGTCCAACAAAAAGAAGTCAAGGAGGTTGGGGTAGTGGCAGCTTCCAGAACTCTCAGTCTACAGATAGTAAAGAGGGTCAGATAACTGCTCAGAAGATTACAGGTGACCCTTTGCTGGCACTGGAAGCAGAACTCTGTTGCATTGTCCATGTGCAGGTTTGGGTTATACTCTCCAGGCCAAGAGAAGCACTACCAAGAACAGGGACACAGGACACAAAGTTCCAGGATGGAAAAGTATGCTTGTGGTTGCTCACAAAGCACAGGTCAGGGGAACAGTGCCTACATTTTTCCTTGGATCATACTACCTTGGAAGATCTGAAAATTTATATTCCCCAGAATTAGCTCTAAAAACAGCTAGCAAAAAATTCCCTGAAGCTTAGGACAGTGTCCTCCTCCACCCTCAGAGCACAGTCCAGCTTTAATATCAAGTTAAAAATCAAGAAATAGATAGAAAAAAATGCATTAACAACAAAAAGAACTTGACCATAAAATGGTACTACAGTGACAAATCAAAACACAAATTCAAAACAGTGACATGCAAACTCAGTTTTCCCCCAAAAAAAATTTCTACAAAAGCTCAGACAAGATTTAAAATTCCAGTAAGAGAGATAGAAAAAACATTGGGGGAAAAAATGACGACAATGCAAGAAAATCATACCAAAAAGGAGTCAACAGCTTGGTAAAGGAGACACACACACACACACACACACACACACACACACACACACACACACACACATCATTCTTCTTTTCAGTTCTAGGTTCTAGGTTCAAGTAATGGAATACTCACTTGAAGTTTGAGCCATGGTGAATGTTTAGGCAACAGCACCTGTAGGATTCACAGCTAACTCAAGAATACCCTGAGAAGCCAGGGTGCTTGGGACTCAAGTTCAAGATGGGGTTTTTGGACTTGAAATTTGAGACTGTTAAAACAGTATTTAGCTAAGTTGTGATCCTAACACACCATCTCACCCTTTACCTTCCCTTCCCTAGAGTATGAGGTGGTGCAAGAAGGGAAATACGCTACAGGTTTTAGGGGAATATTTGTATATTTTTATTATACTCATGAAGTTAATATTCTTTTGTAAAAGCTTTATAAAAGAAAAAAATGAAAGAAAGCAAAATGGAGGTGTATAATAAAAAAAATTCAGAACTTGGTCATATAGAGAATAGGAGGGCAAAAGCAAATAAAAAATGTGGACCTGGAAAAATGGTGCTTTTCGATTGTTGCAAATACAAAAAAAAAAAAAGATACGAGTTTAAACAACAAATGACCAAACAAATTTAAGGTACATAAATTAAAAGAATGCCCCAAATCATAAAGTCTAAGAAAATATTTTGTCGAATGACAACAAAAATATCAAGAACAACTTTCAAGGACACAACTCTAATAATGCAATAACTAAAAATGACCTTCTTAGAAGATTTTTAAAGAAACATACTTCTCACCTCGTGACGGAAAGAAGTGAAAGACTATAACTACAAAATTAGATATTTCCTTGCTATCAAGGTCAATGTACCTGCTTGATTATATTTGTTAATAAATGAAGAGCTTTGAATAGGGAATAGTGATAGTGTTATTTCTGAAAAAGAAAACACCAATGACTATTTTAAAAACAGATTAAAAAAAGTGCAGAAAGGGATCAGAATACACACACACACACACACACACACACACACGTGCACGTACAAAGAAACGAATAGTCCAGTTTTATATACAATCTTCAATTCTTTGAATATGGTTATGTCCATATGTCTGTCAAATTCATCATTTTTTTAAGGAGAAAAAGAAAATTGCAGTACTACTAACAGAAACAGGGAAGCAAAAGGAAGGGGAATAGAAGAGGGAAGCGCATCAGCTTAGGCAAAAAGGAGATACTTCCTTGGGACCTGCCCAGGAATAAATACTTTTCAATTGTCTAGAGGATCTTTAAGGAAAATATTTTGGACTTCAAGCTTCTCTGAATACTTTCAGACATGATACTTTGAATTGTTGAAAACTATTAGTTTATTATCATCATCACCATCATCATCTATAAGTATTATAGAATAGAAATATTTATAAAAAAATTCTCTTTTAAGTATTTGTTTTGTCAAATCAACCTATCTGGTTAATTATAACCCTTCTCTGAGAGACTGAATAGCCTTTTTGTTGACTTGACTCCTATATATAGGGCCTGTCTATAAAGCACCCTGGCTAAATTAAAAAAAAAAAAATCTAGAGCAGCAGCATCAAAAATTAAAATACTCAGGCACTATATGGAGAAATTCTATTGAATCAAGGAATGCAAAAAGGTACTTCCCTTTACTAACAGCTTTACTATCATTGTCAGACTCCATTTTTTAAAATGGATTTTTGAGTTTTTAGCTATACATGACCCCTAAGGCTTATGAGGAATATAGTATGGCCAGGTTTTTTGATGAAAGTCCCCATTAACATCTACCATGAATGAACAAAGACAGAAGGGTACTAGAGGAGATGGTACTACCTTTATCTCTGGATGGCTATACCAAACCAATAATGGTCTGTTCCAGCAATAAGATCAGACCCAAGACAATTTAGTCCAGCATTAAACAAAATGAACTACTTGCTCTCTCGTCCTCTCACTCTACCCTTAGAATCCTTCTCTCCCTTAAAAGCTTGGTCCAGATACCATTCCTTCAGAAATCTTTCCTTCATATTACCACTAAAAGGTTTTTGTGGTTTTCTCCAGCCGCCAAGTAAAGTTAGCAATAAAGGCTGAACTCCCACTGGTAAAGTCTAAGGGAATGAGAGATCTGAAGGTGTCATTAAGTAGATCTCTGAAATGACTCACCACTCTATATATATAGAGTGGCAAGCAAATTCAGAATAAGAGTAATGAACTAGAGTTTAGGATCAAGTGATCACAAGGATGGAAAATAGGTTCAAATAGAAGTAAAAGTACAGTAGAGCTAAGAGGATAGGATAATTTGGATTAAAATAGGAATTTCTGAATTTAAGGTCTTAGAGGTTGAGTAATTTCAAATAATAGGGAGAAATGGGTAACAGATTAGTATCCTTTCTTCTGTGGAAGTTTTATGGAAAGATATGAGTAAGAAATTGGGGCAGCTAATAGAGACTAAATTAGAATACAAGTGGTATCTCCCAATTAGAAATGATTAATCTCTCACAGCATTTTATATTCTTCTCCTTTAGTTAATCATAGTCTGATTTATGTATAAGAATGTCTTCACTGAGCATATGTTGAATAGTGAATGATATGGAGGCCCTAAAGTGGAGACATTAAATCCAACATTTATTAATCATCAACCAAGTTCAAATCACTGTGCAAGAGGAAAAAGATTTTAGGAAGGAAGTTATTAATGACATAAAAGTGAAGAGAGAAGCAATCTATAGCAAAATGCTAGTCAACAATCAATTTAATAGCTTTTTCCTAAATGAAAGCCTTCCTTCTCATCTTGCCTTTAAAGAAAAACAAATAAAAGGCCGAAGATATCAAAGAAAGGAAAAAAAGGCTGAAAACTGGGACAAAATCAATAATAGTGCAATTAGTATTTGATATCTACTTATAAACTTTAACACACATAAACTAGATACAATAAAGATTTACATCTGTTTTATCAGTCACATGGTACTTATTTTTGTGCAGGAAGGGTGAGAAAAGGAAAAATGTTTAAGAATACAAAACCATGGCAAGGGTTTCAAATATTTGGGAAATTGAATCTATTATTCACAGCATAGTTTTTCTGGCTATCAAACCTAGATTTGACTCTGTGCAACACCCATCTGGTTCTGTCCTCTGAAGCCAAGCAGAAGAAGCCTACGTCCTCTTCCACCTGACAACCAAATATGTGGATACAACTCATACCTTTCTTCTCTTCTCTAGGCTACATATACCTAGTTCCATGTTCCATAATTGGATCAAGAGTGCTATTTACCACTCATTCTGCAAGATAAAATAAACCCTGAAACTCAAACTTTTTCAGCAGTTCCTTCCCTATGATACCTCCCTCTGACTACAGATGATGGAATTCCTCCTTAATCCTAAGAACTGTGGAACATGACCATATCATTTCCCACCCAGATGAGCTTCTGGATTTCATGTTCTCCAGAAACTCATTTTGCAAGATGAAATCAACTCTGAAACACACCTCAGATCATTTCCCACCCAGCTGTAGGACTTCATCATGCTCTCAAGCCCCTGCTTTCCAGCTTCTTATTAAATGGTGTTTTCCCATTAGACTATGAGCTCCTTGAAGGCAGGGACTGTCACACTTTCTTTTGTATCCCTAGTACTTGGGACATAAGAGGCACTTAATAAAGTTCCCCTTTAAGGACTATCGCCAGCTCTGGTATTTCCCCGTCCTCTTCTCAATTGAAAGTGTATGAGGAAAGAGTGGGGAAATGATATTATCATACTGGAAATCCACTGCTTTTTTACCACCTTCTGCCTGTGTATCACTGGAATAGAAGTCCATGATTGGGCATTTTCCCCAGTGGAAATTGTCACAGGGGCTTGCTTAAGTTGGGTGAAGCCAGAGAGCAAAAAAGGAAATTTATCCAAGAATAAAAGACAGAGACTCATTTAAGGATCTATTTTATACACTGATACTTTAATGAATATGTGACTTCCCTCCAGCAATGAACAACACTAAAACCACTCCTGAAACTTCTGTCCTATTCAATTCTTTTTTTTAACTTTTTATATTTACTTATTAGTTGTTCTGTTGTATCCAATTCTTTATGACACAATTTTGAGCTTTTCTTGGTAAAGTTACTGCTGCAGTTTGCCATTTCCTTCTCCAGCCTGTTTTACAGGTAAGGAAACTGAGGCAAACAGAGTTAAGTAACTTGCCCAGGGTCACACAGCTAGTAAATACATGAGGCCATATTTGAACTCAGGTCTTCCTGACTCTACTAGTGGCCCCAATTCTTACTCATGTCTTTCCATAAAACTTCCACAGAAGAAAGGATACTAATTCATACACTATCCTATGGTAATAATAACTAAAAACTGTTTTTGAAAGGGAAAATGTTGAAGGTAAAAAAAAACCATTCAATTTCAACAAAAATTTTTATAAAGTCTCTGATTATCTGTGCAGACTAGATAAAGAAATTTATTGGCTGGATAATATTATCAATTACCAAAATCATAATATGTACTAGATGATAATAGTATAATCAGGAAGACAGGTTCAAGTTTTGCTTTGACATACTGCTTGTGAGATACTGGGATAAGTAAGGTGCTCTCAGTGACTCAGATCTCTCTGGTTTTTATCTAAATTTGAGAAAAAATGTTGACCAGCACTGATAGAAGGAATTTCTTCACTGGAACTTCTTTACTACCAGTGAAATTACAGGCCCAGTTCTATTCCAAACTAGAATGATTATAAAGATAAGATAATGAGATCTCTTTTTAATCCTATCTGGCTCAAATTTTTCATATAAATGTAAAATATGACTATTTCAATTTTTTTAAATCAACTACAAAAATATGAGGGAGGCCTACATTTAAAAATCACAGAACTTAAAAAAACTTCTAATAACTTCTCCCACCTTTCCATTCTACAAATATGTGAAGGAACAAAAGTCAAGCTGTTAAATAAGTTGACACAGGTCAAATAACTACTAAATAGCAAAACCTTGCTTGATATTGTTGAACAAGTTTAACAGCAATTCAAGTGAGTAAGGACTGAGTAAATTCTAATTTATCACAAACTTGATTATCAGACTTTATGGCACAGCTCATCATAAAGCTGATTTTCTGCTGCTGCATTAATGGTAAGTACCATGTCCAGATAAAAAGTTTTGAAGAGTTTTATAGTGGTAAGGCCACATATGGAATATTTTTGTCCAGTTCAGAGAACCAACCACTTTAAAAATATTAACAAACATATAAACAGACCACCTAAAAGAGAACAGTTAAAATATCTGAAACAATTTGAAGATGAGTAGTCTGAAGAATTAGAGGGAACATTATATGGTAAAAGTAAACATATTCCATAATATTTCAAAAGGCAGAACAAGGACCATAAAAGGTATAGGGAAGTTATTTTCAGCTTATTTTGTTGTCTGATTACAGAACTGAGGAACATTAGGACTGTCTTAAAGAGATGACTAGAAAGATGAAAAAAAACAAACACAGAAGTTGGAAGAATAACATGGCTAATGAAGAGATTCTTGTATTAGATAGGAGAGTGAATCAGAAGACATAAAACTAGATTGTACAACAACAGAGATCTGTGTTATCTTGACCTTGAAGATTCAACTGTACTCCATAAAGTCAAAAACACAAAGGAATAAGGAAATTGTTTGAATGTACTTTTACCAAGACAATAAGTGGGAGGCAAAGCCAAGATGGCAGCAATCTACTTTCTATCAGACCACTTTAGCGGTACTGAAAGATTTCTTCAGCTGTCTCTGTGAACCTGGAAAACACAACTTAAAAAGAAACCATTGAGTCCAGCCCAGATCTCCCCTCTAGAAGTGTGAGAGAACCTAGTCCTGACATTAAATCTGAAGTCAGGAAGTAGATTGGAAGAACTGACAAATTAAAAAAGAATCACACCATAATGAATTATATAATAATGGCAGAGATGCTCAAAACACATGCAAAAGAAGAGAATGATTTCAAAACAACTACAAACCATGCGGAGGAAAAACACAGCCTGAGTATAATAAACTTGACTAGAATTTCTGGAAGAAATAAAGCAAGAGCTATAAAAACAAAGTTTTAAAAAATTTTACAACTGGAATGAGAATGCATGTGAGGAAAAAAATTGGAAGAGAAATGAGAACTAGGGAAGAATTCTGTTTCACAGAATATTCTAGGTATAAAAACTTGCCTAAGCATATTCCTTGAAAAATTAGAGTGGATCAAATAAAAACTAATGATATTAATAACAAAGTCCAGCAGCATGAGACAGAAAGAGCAGTTCTATCAATTGCTCACAAGTAGGCCAAGCCTATATAATAATAATAAAAAAAATCTATATAAGTTAATTTACTTATTCAGTGAAACTACACACACACACACACACACACACACATCTTAGACAAAATTTATCTGGGAAAAAGGCAAAACCACCAAGGGTCTCTAACATGTCTCTAATAAAGTCTTCAATTCTCAAATATATAAAGAACTGAGTCAAAGTTATAATACAAGTCATTTGCCAACTGATAAATGATCAAAGGATATGAAACTGGCAGTTTTCAGATGAAGAAATCAAAGTTATCTATAAGGTATAAGAAAAAAATGCTCTCAATCACCTTGGATTAGAGAAATGCAAATTAAAACAACTGAGATATCACTTCACCATATCAGATTGGCTAATATAAAAAAAGAAAATGATAAATTTTGAAGGGGAACTGGGAAAATTGGAAAACCAATACATTGTTGGTGGAATTGTAAACTGATCCTGCCGTTCTGGAAGAGCAATTTGGAACCATGTCCAAACTATATATCTATCAACTATAAAACTATATACCCTCTGATCCAGCAATACCACTACTAAGTTTGTATCACAAAGAGAACACACACACACACACACACACACACACACACAAAGGACTTACATGTGCAAAAATATTTATAGCAGCACTTTTTTGTGGTGACAAAATATTGGAAATTGAGGGGATGCCTATCAATTGGGGAAATTATCGAGCAAGCTATGATACACAAATAATGGAATACTACTGCACAATAAGAAAGGATGAACATGTAGATTTCGGAACAGAAAGACTTGTATGAACTGATGCAAAGTAAAAAGAGCAGAACCATTGTACATAGTATCAGCAACATTTATGTGATGATCAACTATGGATCAACAACGATCCAAGAAAAGTACAAAATAAAGTTGAAGCATCTGCAATGCTGGGCAGCGTCCAGCTGCTCCTGGCGACTCCCCGAACCCCACCACCCACCTGCACAGCATGGCTCATTTCACTTTAACCATAGACTGACAGACAGGGTATAGATGAGCCTCTTTCAGAAACTGGTTTTAGACAAGCAACTGCTGCTGGTGAATTTCTTAGTAATGTGAAGTTTACTCATGTTTTCTCAAGTGATCTCATGAGTACAAAACAGACAACTGCCATGATTTTGGAACAAAGTAGATTCTGTAAAGAAACAACAGTAAAATATGATGGCAAGACTTCGAGAAAGGAAATATGGAATTGCAGAAGGCAAACCTTTGGCCAAAGCAGCTGGGCAACAGTGCCCTAATTTCACACCTCCTGAAGGAGAAACATTAGATGAGGTGAAGTTACGAGCAAAGGACTTTTCTGAATTTCTTTGCCAACTGGTCCTGGATGAATCAGTTCAAAAAGGACATCCCATGTCAGGAATGACAGACAGTGGCCTGGAGATCTTTCTAACAGAAACATTTCCATTAGGAAGCAACTGTGGACTTGATCTTAATTCAGACAGTGTTGCCCACGTGTTAGATGCTAATGTATTGGTGGTGAGTCATGGGGCTTACATGAGAAACATGTTTACTTATTTCATGGTTGATCTACAGTGCACCTTACCAGCAAATCTAAGCAAATCTGAGCTCAGTTCAGTCAGCCCCAATACAGGGATCAGTCACTTTATAATAAATACAGAACAAGCTGCTAAAGGAATTAAAACAACCATAAAGTGCATTTGTATTAATCTGTAGGACCACCTGGCCAAAATGACAGCAAGTGCCTAGGCCCAAATAAGTCAATTAGGATTTTCATATTTTTGTGTCATTGAGGGAGCACTTTGCTTCTGACAGTTATGATTCCAATGCTTAAAAAAAGCTTTCAAAAATAGGTTATAAAAATGAAGAGACAGTAACATAAAACACTGCAGTAAAAACCAGGAAATGAGTTAAGGTATGTTCAATTACTGGCATTTTTCGAAGAAAATTGCCATTGTTTCCTGTCCAGTTTTGACTTTGAATAGTAATGGAAATGTCCATGTTGATGAAATCCAGTGTTGTCATATGAAGTATTATAACTTTGTTATAATTCTGAAATATAATTTATTATCATGGTTTTAAAATATTCCTTTATTGTGCTAATTTTTAGCACTGAGGATGGTTATTTTTTTTAATAACACTACCACTATTTATAAAAGAATTGCTTATATCCAAGGACATTTTTTCCTTTTTAACCAACTGTGACTAGATTTTTGCAGCTAATTTATCAAATCATATTTTTTGTTTTGTTCTACTTTATTTCTTCTAAGGTTGATATTTGGTATTTTTAACAACCAAAAATAAATATAGCCTATGCCATTGGCTTTTAGTTAGTAACATACTATGTATTTCATGACCTTTTTTTGGTGTTTGGAAAAAGGATCTATTTATTATGAATTGTCTCCTACTTTAGAATGCTTCTCTATGTTGAAGAAAGGTACTTTCTGTATAAAACATTTGTCAGCTTAAAGATTATGAAAAATAAAGCAACATTAACATTTAAAAAAAAGTACAAAGTAAAATGCTATCCACATCCAGATAAAGAACTGATGGACTCAGGGCAGCTAGGTGGAACAGTGGATAAAAGCACCAGCTCTGGAGTCAGGAGGACCTGAGTTCAGATTGGGTCTCAAACACTTAATAATTACCTAGCTGTATTACCTTGGGCAAGCCACTGAACCCCACTGCCTTGTAAAACAAAACAAAACAAAACAAAAAAGAACCGATGAACTCTAATGCAGATCAAAACATACTTTTTTTTCCTTTTGATTGCTTTCTTCTTTCACATCTGGAGATAAAAAGAAATGTTTTACATGATAGCACATGTATGATCTATATCAAATTGTCTAAGATTTTAGGGAAAAGGGAGGAGATAGAGGGAGGAGGAAAAATCTGGAACTCAAAATCTTGTAAAAATGAATGTTAAAAAGTCTCCTTGAAATGTAACAGAGAAAAAATATTATTAAAAAAAACAGAAGACGATGACTTCATGACGTAACAAACAATATCAAAACAAGGTCAAAAAACTGGGGGGGGGGGGGGGGAGAAAATGTAAGATATCTCCCAGCAAAACCAAATAATCTAGAAGACAGATCAAGAAGAAAATGCTGAAAAGTCATTGTACTCTCTGAACACCACGACAAAAAAAAAAATTAAGACATTCTTTTTCAAGAAATCTTAAGAAAAAAACACTTGCTCAGATATCTTAGAACTAAAATTGAAATAGAAAGAATTCACTGTCATTTCCTAAAAGAAATCAAAATGAAAACTCTCAGGAAAATTATAACCAAAATCTTGAACTTTCAGGTTAAAGAAAAAATACTGCATATAATCAGAGAGAATGAGTTCAAGTACCAAGATGTCAGTCAGGATCATACAATTTAGCAATCATCACTATAGAAGAACAAAGAGCTTCGAATATGATATTCCAAAAGGCAAAGGATATAGATTACAATCAAAAATAATTTACCCAGCAAATTTGAACATAACCCTACAGGGAAAAATATGGATCTTTAGTGAAATAGAGAAATTCCAAGTATCCATGATAAAAAGAATAAAGTTGTGGAAAAACTTTTAAGTTCAAACACAGGAGTAAAGAGAAATATAAAAAGATAAACATGAATGAACAAGAATAAATTCCTTACATTCAAATATTAAGAGATAATACATGTTCATAGGAATCCAATTAAACAAAATTCAAAAATGCTTCTATTATGTGTCTTGATTAAAGAATGAAATGAGGAAAATTAGCGAGGGGACAAAAAAAGTAAATTAGGGAAAATTAACTCAATCTAGGAGCACAAGCAGACATCTATAAAAAAAGGAATGAGAGGAACGTCTGACACTTGAGTTGGTCAAAAGAAAGAATACAAAAACACACACACACACCAATTAGATACAGAAATAGACTTCATTTAACAGGTGAAATAAGAGGGAACGGGAAGAAAGAGGAAAGAGGAATTAAAAAGGTTAAGGGAAGAAAGAGTCCTAAGCAAAACAAATTCTCAAGAATTACAAAAATATTTATAGTTCCTTTTTTAAGTGGGCAAAGAATGGGAATCTTGAGTGAATGCCCCTAAATTGAAGAATGGATTAATAAATTATAGTATAAAAATATGACAGAATATTATTTCAGGGGACTAAAATGAAATACTCAAGCCACCTCCTGAAAGAGATGAAGGAATCAAAATATTTTTTCGACATGGCCAATGCGGAAATTTGTTTTAACTGTTCATGTTTATAATGAGTCTTGTTTTTTTGTGTTCTCAGATGTGTTTCTCCCAGGTTCAAGAGATAGCTAGGTGGGCACAAAATGTACTTTTTATCTTACCCCTAGAGACTCTCTCAGACAGCAGAAGCCAGACTAAAGGTGTGTCTGGCCCAAACCCTAAGGAAGGTACTGATAGTGGCTGTTACTGTTACTGTTGCTTTTACCTCCAAAAGAGAAAACGGTTAGAAAATTATCTCTCGGGGGCGGCTAGGTGGTGCAGTGGATAGGGCACCGGCCCTGGAGTCAGGAGTACCTGAGTTCAAAGCCGGCCTCAGACACCTAATAATTACCTAGCTGTGTGACCTTGGGCAAGCCACTTAACCTCACTGCCTTACAAAAAAAAATCTAAAAAACAAAACAAAACAAAAAAAAAGAAAATCATCTCCAAGTTAACAAAGGAGAAAAAAGTATTCCTTGAAAGAATAGAAGACTTCAATAGGAAAAAAAAGATAGGAATCTTAACTTGTAACAGGAGATTAGAGGGCGGGAAACTGTCACAATGACAAGGAAAAAAAGAAAAAACATTGAACATTGGAGCAACAAAATAGGTTCTTCACATAAAAAATAAAGCTGAGGAAGCAGTTTTTTTGTACACCTATGAATGATAAAGACCCACAGGTACTAAAGAAAATTCTGGTGAGAGGACTAATAAAGATGTCACAAGTAATGAATGACTTGAAGGGAAGGAGCACTATTACAGCCAAGACAGATAGTAAATATGTTCTTTGTAGTTTAAAACAATATCCTAACCTTTTTAAATTAGGCTCGTTTCTCTTTAAAAGGTATTGAAACCATCCTCAAGACTTGGTTGGCTCAGGACTGCTGCCATTGACTGGTAGAAATCAATTCAAGCTTCACTCAGGTGAATCAATTAGATGAGTCTTCAATATCTTTTAAGGAAAACACAGTACAATTTCATGGAATCCAGAGTCAGAATATTGTTCCCACTAAAGTTATCTTAGGGAAACTAGGTGGTGCAGAGGATAGTGTGGAGTGACTTAAGTCAAGAAGATTCCTGAGTTGCTAGTTGTGTGACCCTGGTCAAATCACTAACCCCTGTTTATATCAGTTTTCTCCTCTGTAAAATGATTTAGAAAAGAAAATAGCAAACCACTCTAGTATCTTTGTCAAGAAAACCCAAATAAGTTCATGAAGAGTCAGACTCAAATAAAAACAAAAAAATAAAATAAAAATAAAAATTCAATAGCTATCTTCTTGTGACTTAAGGACAACCTCTTCCTGAGATTATTAAACTTAAGAACTATTACTACTTCTGGTGTTTGATTGATATGAGAACAAATGGAATTTAGCACTGCTTCAGATTAACCTGTAGAGTAAATGAGTGTCAGATTTGTAATAGGAAGACCTAGATTTGAGTTCTGGCTCTAACATTTATTAATTTTGTGACTCTGGGCAATATATCAACAAATATTTTAAAAGTATCTACTGTATGCTAAACAATCATATTTCTCTGGGTCTCAGTTTGCTCATCTGCAAAATTTAGGGGCTGAAAAGGATAATTCCAAGATCTTTTCCAGCTCTAAATCTCAAGTTCTATAAAGTTACAGAGAAGGAACTGAAGTCTTTAGAAGCACAATTATGGTACAATTAGGTAAATCCAAAACAAATTTAATGACCGAAGTTTTTATTGTATCAATTTGCAGATTTAACTAGTAGTGTGTACAAAGCATAGGTTTTTGGCTCAGCTATGCAGTATTTTTATTACTGGGAATAAGATATAAAACAAATGTTCTTCAAACTTGCAAGACTAAAAATGTTGAATAACAAACGACCTTAATATTTTGATAAGCTAGAACAAGGAGTTGATTTCTTCAATAGGGATAAATATTAAGTCATACACTTGGGATTAAATAAACCATTAGTATGGGCGGTTGAGGGTGGAATTAAGGAAATGGTTGGTCAGACAAAAGCTGTGATGAAAATGTGATGGCTTGAGTGAATTGCAAGTCTAATGTGAGTGTGACATAGTAGCCAAAACAGCTAACATGCTCTTTGGCTACATGATATACCAAATAGCTGACCATAATCTAGCCTATGAGGCTCCATCTGAACTAATGTTTCATTCTGGCTCTTAGATTTTTAGGCTATTGACAAGGTATAATGGACTAGGATAGTGAAGAGAGTAGTGACATGCCACCGGAGAATCAGTTAAATAATATTTAATCTGAGAAATCTGTCTGGGAGCCAGGGACGCGTGTTTGAGGGGGCAGTGCCACATAAATAATAGTCTGCAAGTATTAGAAGGGCTATTTTGTGGGAAAGAAAATTAGAACTGTCCTGCTAAGCCACAGAGAACAGAACTAGAAGTAATCAGCAAAATCTGTTTAAAATTAGATTTTGGGAAAAATTTACAATTACAAATGTTCAAACATAAAAAAAGCCTACCCTGGGAGATAAGTTCTAAATCAATGGAGATCTTTTAAAAGAGATTAGAAAACCACTTGTTAAGGATATTGTACATGATAATTTGGAGCTGGCCTAGACGCCTCTGAGATATTTCCCAACTCTGAAATTCTATAAATATTCCTTACATTAAAGACATTGTTTGCTTCACTCCTACCTACTACCTTAATACATGTTACTACTGAATAGAGTGATTTCTTCAAACTCAGAATCTTTCAGCATCATCAATTACCATCTATTTTCGGTATTGATTATTGCAAACATTGAAGGATGAAGTTGATAATATGCTCTTAAATGTCCTCTTACTTCTAATTACCCCATAATCACCCTTTAATTCAGACTCTCTTCATCTCTCATCTAAAATATTAAAAATAGCATCCTAACTGGTCTCCCTACTTCCAGTCCCACCCTGCTCTACTCCATCCTCAAAACTGCTAACTAACTGATATTCCTATAACACACATCTGACCATGTCACTTCCTGACTCAAAAAACACTAGTAGTATCACTCTATATACCCTAGCTTAGTGAATAGAGCACTGGCTTTGGATTCAGGAGGATGGAAGTTTGAATCTGGTCCCAGACACTTGCCACTTACTAGCTGTGTGACCTTGGCAAGTTACTTAAACCTTATTGCCTGGCATCCACGGCCATTTCCAGTCATCCTGATTCATATCTGACCACTGGACCCAGATGGTTCTGGAGGAGAGAGTGAGGCTGGTAATAGCACAGCCCCCCTCACTCAAATCCAATTCACATGCTTGTCATAACATTATCTCCTTGATGTCATGGTCTTCTTCAAAAATGAAGGACAGGGGCGGCTAGGTGGGCGCAGTGGATAAAGCACCTGCCCTGGAGTCAGGAATACCTGGGTTCAAATCTGGTCTCAGACACTTAATAATTACCTAGCTGTGAGGCCTTGGGCAAGCCACTTAACCCCATTTGCCTTGCAAAAAAAAAACTAAAAAAAATGAAGGATAAACATTAAACTATAAATGCCTCAGTTTTATATGTGAACTCTTTCAATCATTTTATATTATTCCTCCTTTATTAACTCTACATTGCATGCTTTCTCTTTTTTCTTCACCTCTGCCTCTTTGAAATCTCCTAATTTCCTTCAAGGATAAACTCAAATGCCACATTCAAATGATTAAGACCCAGGTAAATGACATAGCTAGAATTTGAACTCAGGTCCTAGGGCTCCAAGTTCAGACTTCTATGCTCATCCCACTTTCCATTGTACCACAAAAACTCTCTGTGAAGGACAGGATTATTTCATTTTTATCTTTGTAGTTCCAACATGTACCTCAGTGCCTGACATGTTATAAGTATTTAATCAATGTTTAATGAATAGAATTCCTCCATTAGTTTATTTTCTATTATTTAACCTATCCTCATCTAAAAAAGAAATATTAGAGTTGAACGAAATTTTTCTTTCTTTCTTTCTCAAAAGTAGTATCTATTGGGGTGGCTAGGTGGCACAGTGGGTATAGAGCGCCGGCCCTGGAGTCAGGAGTACCTGAGTTCAAATCTGGCCTCAGACACTTAATAATTACCTAGCTGCGTGGCCTTGGGCAAGCCACTTAACCCCACTGCCTTGCAAAAACTTTAAAAGAAAATTCAACTTTCTACTGCAAAGAACAAAAGAAATCTTTGTGAAAAAAGGCCTCTGTGTAATACACAAAAAATTATAAATAATAAAACTTATTATCAGATATAGATTATTTCAACTATGTTAGGACAGAAATAAAGATATTCTTAACATAGTTGTGTAGTATATAGGCTACCTGGTATAAATGGATAAATGACTATATCCTTTAAAAAAGAAAAAACTCTAATTTAAAACAATTATTGTGAGGCACAATGAAAACAAAGATGCAAAATAAAAACAGTTAGTGAACAATAAGTCACATTTAGGGATTCTTTGAATGAGCCATTGAAAATAAGTATGCTATCTCTTGAAGCAGCACTGAAAATCTTTAGTATAATATTAATGTAGGATATTTTTAGCTCCAGTTAAGAATTATTTTAAGTGAGTCAATTCATGGTAAAAACATAATATAATGTGTTAATTAAATGTCATCTCTCTCTCTCTCTCTCTCTCTCTCTCTCTCTCTCTCTCTCTCTCTCTCTCTCTCTCTCTCCACACTGTGATGATTAAGTCTGTCCTTCTTTCTAAAAGATGACCATGACATCAAGAAAGTGATGTCAAGACAAGCACATGAATTGGATGTGAGTGAAAGGGTGCTGTGCTAAGTCACCAGCCTCACTTTCTCCTCTCAAGTCATCTGGGTCCAGTGGTTCAGATATGAATCAAGTCGACTGGAGATAGTCCCAGATACAAGCAATCAGAGAGAGGTGGCTTGCCCAAGGTCACAAAGCTACAAATTGTTTAATATCTGAGGCTAGATTCAAACTCTGGTTCTCCTGACTCCAAGGCCAATGCTCTATCTACTGTGTAAAGCATTGCTGGTACTTAAGCTCAAGTCCTATTTCTACCACTTACTTGCTATTTCAACTTAGGGAAGTCTTTTCCCTTTAAAGGATTTGTATCCTGATCTGTAAGATGAGAGGGTTGGGTAGTATCCTAAAACAATCACAGATTATCCTAAAACAATCACAGATAAGATCCTATCCAAATAGTTACAAAAATAAACAAATGAAAAAATATTTGAGCAGTCACTATGTTCCAAACACTGAACCACAAAGTAGAGAAACACAAAAACACTCTTCTCTTAAAGTTTTATAATGTATTCCCCTTCTAAGCATTTTAAGGAAACTTTCCTTTGCCTAGTCTTTCAAATAAAATACTATGTATGATCAGTCTTTATTACTGGGGTGGAGTAGAATGATACAGTTGAATTATATCGTGTCTGATTTTACTAGTTTACTTTTAAAGACCTGTCCCTCCTTTTTCTTTTCTTTCACCAGTAACTTTATTTCCTGTTCAGCTTTATCCTATGTCTATACACAATTAGGAGTCTGTTTTATGACATGCAGGACACCTGGTCTATAACCTACTGTATTTCTCTTTCTACACCTACTTAATCAACTATTTTTTTTTCACTTTTCCCTCCTCCCTTTATTTTCTTCTTCCTTCTCTTTGAGACTCCAAAGTAGCAGGCAAGCAAATGGTTTTAATAAACAATCCCAACTAAAAGAAGCAAATGACTGACTAGACACAATGAAATGAAACTAAGGCAAGGTTGCAGAAGCTCTGTTTGCTTATTAATCTCTGGATAGTTTGATCAAGAGATTGAGTCTAAGAGTCAAACACTTCTGCCTACATAGGCCCCACATTGTCAGGTACCCACCAAACCAGATTAAAATATCATTAAGAAAAAAATAACAAAATAAAACTACAATAAAAGATAGATAATGTAAATATGTGATTTTCTACATCAATATGTACCAGAAAGGTTTAGGGAATCTGTTTCCATTTGAATATGACACCATTGGTTTAGACCATTTTAAGCCATTATGGTAGTAATATCTTCTTTAAACCATTTTGACTTATTAGAGAGAAATAATTAGTCCCATTGCGAAAATAATCTAAAATTGCAAAAATAATGAGGGAAGTCAGAAGTGGTTATCCAAGAATTTATTGCTGAGCTATGTTATATAAGGCAATTCCCCAAACCCTATACTCCCAGAGTGATAAAGGTTCTACATGCTTGGATAGACCAAGTCACCCAATTGTAGAGTTGGAAAGGGTCTTAGAGAATAACTAGTCCAACTCCCTTATTATATAAATAAGCATAGCTGAAAAATATCTCTAGTCAAGACTTTTTATGTCTGAGCAGACACTGGGTATATAATTTGTTTGTTTCAATGCACGTACTTTTTTTTTTACTGATATTTAATTTTAGGGATTAAGTACTATTAGGAAATCAAGAAACAAGGCTGAAATAGATTTATAAAAAAGTCATATCAAAAGTAAATTAAAGGGGGGTGGCTAGGTGGCGCAGTGGATAAAGCACTGGCCCTGGAGTCAGGAGTACCTGGGTTCAAATCTGGTCTCAGACACTTGATAATTACCTAGCTGTGTGGCCTTGGGCAAGCCACTTAACCCCATTTGCGCCTTGCAAAAACCTAAAAACAAAAACAAATTAAAGGAACAAGTAAGAAGGGAAAAGCTTATGACTAAACATGATGAGGATGATGGATGATGTACTTCATTCTTGAAGAAGACCAAGGCATCAGGGAGGTGATGCCATGAACTGGATTTGAGGGAAGGGGTACTGTATGCTAACTCTCACTTTCTTCTCCAGAGCCATCTGGGTCCAGTGGTCAGATATGAATCAAGATGACTGGAGATTGCCTTGGATACAAGGCAAATGGGATTAAATGACTAGGATTTGAACTTAGGTTCTCCTGATTTCAGGGCTGCACTTACCCATTGTGCCATCTACATGGGAGAGAACGAAAGATAACAGACAATTTTTATTATATGAAATTAAAGTTTCTGTATCAACAAAATCAATATAGCTAAAGAGAAAGAATTAACATGAAAAATTTTCAGAGCAAATTTCTCTGAAAAGGTCTCATTTCCAAAATATAAAAGAACTGATTGAAATTTATAAGAATAATTTTCAAAAGAAATCCAAATTTATCAATATCTACATTTAAAAATGTTCCAAAATACTAATAATTATAGAAAATTAAATTAAGGCACCTTTAGGTTCCACTTCACATTCATCATATTGGCAAAGTTTACAAAAAAGGAAAATGATAAATGATGAAGGAGCTGTAGGAAAACAGGCACATCAATACACTGCTGGTGGAATATGATTTTAGTCCAATGAATAAGAAATTCCCAAAAAATTTAACTGGAAATATGCTCTGTTTCAGGAATAGCACTGCTAGATCTATATCCCAAAAGAGATGAAAAAAGAAAGGACTCATATGAACAAAAATATTTACAGCAAGTCATTTTGTAGTGGCAAAAATCTAGAAACCAAGGGGGTAGTTATTAACAGAATGGCTGAATAAATAAATTATAGTACATGAAAGTGACCTTTATGAAATGACAAAAAGGATGGTTTTCAGAGAAACTGGGAAGATTGCATGAAAGTATGAAGAGTGAAATAAGCTGAACAATTTACACAGAAAAAAAATCATCATAAAGACAAGCAGCTTTGAAGGATTTAAGAACTGTAATCAATGCAATGACCCAACATTATTCCAGACTAATGATGAAGCACTGCAACCTCCTAAAAGAGGCGATGAACTCAAGGTGCAAAATGAAACATGTCTTTGGACAAGCAAATGCAGGCATTTATTTGACTTGGCTACACATATTTGTTACAAAGTTTTTTTCACCCTTTTTTGGGGTCCCCAGACCTAATAGATCCTCTACAATGACTTCATACAAAGGTGTTGAGGAAAAAAAACTCTATTTTAAAAATTTCTTTTAAAGTGCCACTTTTGACCATTTTTGAAACATTAAGTTCTGAAAGAATATGATACAATAGGCCTGAGATAATCATATCTTAAAGAGACAAAGGAATGCCAGAAAGAGCATTGGACTTGAAAGAGCTGTGTTTGAAACTTAGGTATGCCATATACCAGAGAGACCATACACAAATCACTTAGGTGATGACTTTCTCATTCATAAAAAAGGGGGATATTAATAATATGTATACTTTATACCTCTCAGGATAGTTGTAAAGAAAATGATTTATAAATATGAAGTAGTTATTGAGAGCGCCAAATTTCAGGCATTGACAAAAACACAATTATTACATTCCAAGAAGCCATGAAGTGAAGCTCTTGCCCAACGAAACAAATGACAGCTACAAGTTAATGAAAGTTTTACTCAAAAATTTTCTAGCAAAATCTGTAAGAATTCCAAAGCTGAATGCGAAAATAGAAAAATCAATTAAATCTTCAGTCCTATCATGGAAATATTACTGTATACAACACTTTTATTCTATATTTAAAAGTACCTGAAATAGTTATATAAATACATTTTTAAATTTATTCTCCTCAAGTATTAATATCAATAATAGAAAATTTATACAAAGTCTTCAAGTGAACTAACTACAACCAAGAAACAAAAATGAAAGATTCTTTTTAAGGAAGCGTCTTTTAAGTCTGTGAAATTTTCATAAGGTTGGCTGTGACTACTTGCATTTCTTAATATATAATTTATATAAAACATTTATTCCTAGATCTAAGAAACTACAAGAATAAACACTGGGCCCTTCTTATCTAAGTATGAAAGAAGTTCCTGTTCCTTCATCTAAAAGAACATCAACTACACTTCAAATAGTTGAAAATTTGGCACATGTTTTAGAGTGCTGGTTGTATTCTACTTGTTCTAAGATCTAAATTCACTAGTGAGAAAGACAGTAAAACATACTGCTAATCTTAGGAAATAAATTAACCTTCCAGATTTCACTGATTTGAACATTTTCAATATTATATTCGATGCTTAGCAGTATATCCAACAAATTTAGAAATCTAAAATAAAATTTTGTATAATTTGAATTTCTGTATAAAAAAAGTATTTTCTGATATAGAAATGAATGGCAAATTCTATCTACTTCTAGGACTGGTCAACATGGAGTACCTTCTCAATTTGAAGAACTGTGTGCATCTAGAAATAAAAAGAACACTGTGGCTACTTTTATAGCTATCTTACTGTGATTACAGAAAATAAAGGAAAAGACAAAATGCAGAAAACAAATGAGAGAAAAGAGAATCAATACTGAAAAACAATGACTTTGGGATTTACTTAAAATTCTTTCATTTAAGAAATCATGTCAATCACAGATAAACTACATTACCAAAATATTAAGAAATCAAAAAAATGAGATCACACAAGAATAAATCTACATAAACTACAAAATTAACAGTACAGATAATGTTTCACCTCAATACAAAAAAAGCTTAATACTAAAAGACTCATTCAATGCTGTTTTCCCACTAATTCAAATGACCTTGCAAATATTAAGCTTTGTAATATCCTATTAGAATGATAGGTATATGCTATTATTCTTATTTTGTAGATAGAAAAATTATCAAAAAGAATGTGTAATTTGACATTTAAAAAATGAATGTTAACATTTGTTTACATATAACTGAGAAAAAATAATAATTAAATGAGAAAAAAATATCAAATACCTTGTCTAAAGGCAGTGAAAGAACAGAACCCAATTTCTTCCAATACATGTTCAAGAATAGTATATCTGGGGTAGTAACTGTGTTGCCTTCTTTTAGAAAAATTCCTTTCTAATTTTATAGCATGTATTTCTATAGTTTTTAAAGACATGTTCTTTCAGCTGTTTAAATTATTTATGACTGGTCATAATACTTAATACTCCCTTCCAAATATGAACTTCACCCTAACAGATGACTGGGCTAACAAAATCAAAACTAACTCTTGGTACTTATACTCTCTCCACAATTTAAATGTAACTTTGAATCTGACAAAACAGAGGGCTTGGGGAAGGAGGGTTAAAGTTTACTTCAAATCCCATTAAATGGCCTAATTACAGAAAAGAGAATGATAAGAGCTAGTCTCCATTTTTTTAAACAGCTGCCTCTACTCAAACAGTATTCCAGGAGTCCTCTGTAATAGATGAATTTCAGAGCACTGGTCATCCCCCTCTGACTTGTTTTCTATCCATCTAATCCAACCTTGGATGTCTATGAAACATTTCTTGAGTTGACTCTATGCTTACTCCTAAAAGAGAATTCAAAACCAACTAATATGCGAACTTCTAATACTTCTTGCTTATTAACTGGTCATCAAGAACTCATTATTCACTTAAGCGGTTGTCTTCTATCTTCTACTTCAGTTGGGATTAGGACTTGTATTCAGGCTAGGCAACCCTAGCACAAAAATTACATGGTATTTAGTCAAACTTAAGTAAACCTATCTGCAAAATTTAAGTTTTCTAACTAATCTAGACATACATTACTCAGGAGTCATTCAGGAAAGCAAATAAATATAGAAGGAAATATCTTTTATATAACAAAAAGAATAAATGGAGTATTTGCATTATAAAATAACTTGTTAAAGATAAAAATAACAAAACTTTAACAATAAAAACAAAAGGAAATAAAAAAATTTTACAGATGAGGTACTGAGGTACACAGGGTTAAATAACTTGCCTAGGGTCACAGAGCTACTAAGTGTTGAGACTGAATTTGAACTCAGGTCTTCCTTATTCCTGGTCAGGAGCTCTATTAGTGGGCCACCTAGATGCCCCAAATTTTGATGTAGTATTTTTTTTAAGGTTTTTGCAAGGCAAATGGGGTTAAGCGGGCCCAAGGCCACACAGCTAGGTCATTATTCAGTGTCTGAGATCAGATTTGGACTCAGGTCCTCCTGACTCCAGGGCCGGTGCTCTATCCACTGTGCCACCTAGCCGCCCCTTCTTAAAGTACATTTAAAAATACTACATCAAGGGTGCAGCTAGGTGGCACAGTGGATAGAGCACCGGCCCTGGAGTCAGGAGGACCTGAGTTCAAACCCCGCCTCAGACACTTAGTAATCCCCTAGCCGTGTGGCCTTGGGCGAGCCGCTTAACCCCAGGGCTTTGAAAAATCTAAAAAAAAAAATGTACTTTAAGAACTGTGTTTGAGCTACTTAACTACTTCCCTTATCGTCAGTTAACCTGAAATACTTTAACAAGTAAATTATTGGGGGTGGCTAGCTGGCGCAGGGGATAGAGCACTAGCTGTGCAGTCCGGAGGACCTGGGTTCAAACCCGGCCTCGGACACTGAATAATGACCTAGCTGTGTGGCCTTGGGCGAGCCACGTAACCCCACGGCCCTGCAAAAAAAAAGGGACTAAAGAAACCACCTATTGCATTTAGCAGGATGTCATTGCCCAGGATTAAGACACAGTTCGTTAGTCAATGTTGAATTAAGTTGCATTCTGTGCCCGTCTCTCAACTTAGAAGACTAAGAACTTTTTAAAAACATATACTAATAATGTAAAAAAGCTAATCGGGCGGTTTTTTAGGAATCGCCGGTGTTCACCTCACACGGAAAGCACCGGAGGGCTGGCCCCGGGGCCCCCGGGGCTTCGCGGGCAGCCCCCGCCCCCGCGGCTGCGCTCTCGGGCCCGGCACGCGGCGGGGCCTGGTCGGCGGCTCACCCGCCGGGCCGGGCCGCCCCCCGCCCCCCGGGCCGGGCCGGCGCGCCGCGGCGCAGGGAGGGGCCGCGAGGCCGCCCGGCCCCCCGCGCCGGCCCCCGCGCCCACCTTGCACTCGGGGCTCTCCTTCCCCTCCTCGCAGAAGTTGACGGGGGCCAGGCCCGGCAGGTAGAAGGCGCCGCCCGGGCCGGGGGCGGCCCCCAGCAGCAGGCACAGCAGCAGCCACCGCCGCCCGGGCGGGGACGACGGCCGGGGCCCCGGGCTCATGGCGGCGGGCAGGCGGCGGGCGAGCTCGGGAGGAGGCCGGGCCGGGGCAGGCCCGAGGGGACGCGCGGACTGGCGGCGGCCGAGCGGGAGGGCGGGGCTCGCGGGCGGGGCTCCGGCGGCCGATTCCGGTGACGCGCGGAGAACACCGCCGCCCCCGCGCCGGAACCGGGCGGCTCCCGGCGCGCGTGCGCCTGCGCGTGCGCGTGCGCGTGCGCGCCTCGAGGCGGCGGCGCAGGCCCGGGGCGGGCCCGAGCCGCTGCGAGAGTAGTCCGGCTTCCGGGCTTTCCGTGGGCCCCGCGGGCGGGGAGGCGGGGAGGGCCGGGCCCTGCTGGGCCCGGGGCGGCGGGAGGGCCGGGCCCCGCTGGGCCTCGGGGAGTCGGGGAGGGCCGGGCCCCGCTGGGCCCGGGGCGGCGGGGAGGGCCGGGCCCCACGGGCCAGTGCTGGCCTTCCGGGATCATCCCTGGGCCCCACTGGGCCTCGGGGCGGCGGGTGCTGCTCTTGTCCCGACCCGGCCGCGCCCGGCTCCTTGGGACCCCATTTGGGATTTTCTCGTGCCTTGGCTGGCGCGTTTTACACAAGGGGAAACCGAGGCAAATGAGGCCAAACGACTTACCCAGGGTCTCGTAGCTAGTCAGCATTTGAACTCAGGTCCAACACACCCACCCGTTCTTTTATGCCATTTTAGAACTGAGGGATTGGGACAGAGAGACCAATCGGAATTGGGTTGCCCTTGACTGCCTGTTGATTAGTTTGTTAAAATTGGGGGGATCAACTTTTTTTTTCCTTACTTTTTGCAGGGCAATGGCCACACAGCTAGGTCATTATCAAGTGTCTGAGGCCGGATTTGAACCCAGGTATTCCTGACTCCAGGGCCGGCGTTCTATCCACTGTGCCACCTAGCCGCCCTCAACTTAACTCCTTAAGTTGTTTATAGGAAGAGTTTGTGAATCATTGGTGTTCTCAACACATGAGGAAATCTCAGCAGCCGTCCCAGGCTGGCCATTTACTAAACAAATAAGTCATTCACATCTATGAAATGTAGACAACCACAGTCTAGGTTTTGTTGTGCAGAAAGTATTTCACAAACTTTAGCAGTTCAAAAGATCTCTGATCTCATTGATGTGGCTACTTTCTTCAACAGGAAAGGTAACACCTCATTCATTCACTGTTCAGAAATCTAGGATTAAGAACTGGAAGAAACTTGAGGTCAACTAGCTCAGTCATGGGCAGCTAGGTGGCAGCGGGGATAGGGTGCCCCCTGGAGTAAGGAAAAGCGGACTTGAAATCTAGCTCAGACATATTTCTCACAGTGTGACCTTGGGCAAGCCACTTAACCCTGTTTTACCCTAGTTTCACAGGTCTGTAAAAAGAGCTGAAGGAGGAAATGACAAACCACTCCTGTATCTTGTCCAAGAACACCCCAACTGGGGTCACAAAGAGTCAGGCATGATTGCAAAACAATTAAACAAAACTTCATTCAATGAACTAGTATTCAATGATTTTCTATAGGCACTGTCCCAGACCCTGGGTATACAAAGAGAAAACAGGAAAAACGTACCTGCCCTCCAGATATTCACATACTATAAATAGAAACAAGAAAACATGTAATCATAAGTAAATTCAAAATAGATGTGCAATGAGCACATTGAAATGGATGGAAAAGGGGGGAGGATTGAGAATAGCAACTAGGGTTGGGGGAATAAGAAAGATCTTGCCAGTTGACCCTGGAGCTGAGCTTTAAAGAAAGGAGTTAGACAATGTAAAAACTGGCAAATTGCCTTCTGTGGGGAGTGGCAGGAGGGAAGTAAGATTAGGAGGAAAAATGTAAAACTCAAAATCTTAAAAAAAAAAAAAAAGAAATGAGAGCACAGTCCAGATTTGGCAACTATCTGTGCAAAGGAATGTCTTCTACTTGAAGCCCTAGGTAACGCATTGTGTTTGGAATGAGGAATTCCTGAAGAAAAGTAATGAGTAAAAAGCCTTGAAAGGTAAACTGGAGTCAGACTGTGAAGGGCTTTGAATACCAGAAGATTGTACTTTGTCCTAGAGGCAATTAGGAAGCTACTGGCAGGTATTGGGTATAATTCCAATCGCATAATTTTACAGGTAAGGAAAGAGAAGTAAAATTTGTCCAAAGATTTAGAGAGAGAATCTTATGCAAAGAGAAAGACAGGTTTCAACCAAGCACCAAATGACTATTTGCCACCCAACCAAAATGAATTTTCACCTTGTGTAGTTTTTGTCCAAATCCTCCCACATATCCTTCATTAAGGAGTTATCCAAGGTGCTAGAAGCCTCACTCTTTAAGACTTTTTAAAACATTCTATGGGTACCACTAAAGCACTGTACTGTCTTGCACAAATGATCTATTCCTTTTGCAAAGATACACATTTTCAATGACACTCTGTATGAGCTCTTTATATAAAATATGTGACAGTCTATTTCTTAGCATGTATTTTTTTTTCCATTTCCTTTTGGGTCATCTACAATTTTAATTCTTTAGAGGTTGCTATAATCCATGATTTTCAGTCTTTTAAGATATTGACTGTAATAAAACTAAAAAATGAACATTTACAAAGTAATTATTGTGTGTCAGCCATTATACTAAGTTCTTTACAAATATCTCTTTTGGTCCTCAAAACAACCCTTTAATAGACGTTATTATCTTCATTTTACAGATGAGGAAACAAGCAAACAGAAGTAACTTATCCAAGATCAACACAGCTAGTAACTATCTAAAGATCGAGCTCTTCTGACTCTAGTCTGGGGCTTAATCCATTGTGCCATTCAGCTGGAGAATATATAAAAATATGTCTGTTAAAAAATATGATTTTGTTTCAGTGAGCTGTTTGGAGTCATTTCAGTTAATAATGATAATACTAGCAATCATTTATATAATACCCATTTAAATAAGACTCACAGCAGAAACTTTTTTGTTAAAGATGAAAAACAATAGTCACCTTTGAATAAATCCCTCTAAGTCTTATTCTCCTATTTAAAAAACTGCAACATTTCTATCCAGAAAAGTCAAAATAAAACATTTATAGCCTGTTTTCAAGGAGAAGCACACCTATATGAAGATAATCAGATTTTAAAACTAGAAAATAAAAATCAATGCAATTCAATTATTTGAAGTTTTGTTAAATGCTCACATTGGGTAGGACACTATATTAGACTTAATGGTTGAAAATAATTTTAAAAATTTATTGTCTCATCTAAGGAGAACTTTTTAAAGTTCTATGCTATTTTTTCATAGGATTAGGGGAAACCACTTAAGATCAAGAATATCAAAGGGAGTCAATTAAAAAAAATATGAAGGCAGGTGACTCTGCTATACCAGATAGCAAACAGTATTACACAGTGGTAATTGTCAAAACAGTCTGGTTCTGCTTAAGAAATAGAATGGTAGATCAGTGGAATAAATTAGGTATGCAATACACAGTAATAAATTATCATAGTAATCTAATGTTTGATAAAGACAAAGGTCTTCAATTTAGGGGTAAGAACTCACCATTTCACAAAACTACTGAGAAAATAATAAAGGAGTTTGACAATCACACTACCAAGAAAATTGTCCAAATAGGTACATGATTTAGACATAAAGAGTGATATCATAAGCAAATTAGGTAAGCATGGAAAATCTTTCTTGCTAGTGACCAAACAAGAGATAGAGAACATATAGAATGTAAAATGGATACTTTTGATTACATTAAATTAAAAAGGATTTACACAAACAAAACCAATGCAATCAAGATTAGGAAAAAAAGCAGGGGCAGCTAGGTGGCACAGTGAATAGAGCACCAGCCCTGGAGTCAGGAGTACTTCAGTTCAAATCCAACCTCAGATACTTACTAATTACCTAGCTGTGTGGCCTTGGGCAAGCCACTTAAACCCACTGCCTTGCAAAAATCTTTAAAAAAGAAAAAAAGGCAGAAAGATGGGAAAAAATTTTTGCAGCATGTTTCTGATAAAGGACTCAATTCTCAAATATATAGAGAACTAAGTCAAATATGTCATATACTACATACATACTCTGGGATATTATATATAATAATAAATAATAAATGTCAGAATATAGATCATTCCCCAAATGGTAATTGGTCAAAGGATATGAACAGATTATTTTCAGATGAAAACATTTAGGCTATCTATAGTCATATCAAAAAATGCTCTAAATCACTATCAGGGAAAGGCAAATTAAAGTAACTTGAGGCAGCACCTTTCACCTATCAGATTGTCTAAGGTGACAGAAAAGGAAAATCATAAATGTTGAAGATGTGAGAAAATGGGACACTAATGCATTGTGGTTGGAATTGTGAACTGATCTAACCACACTGTAGAGCAGTTTGGAACTATTGCCAAAGGGCTAGAAAACTGTGCATAACCTTCATCTCAGCAAAACCATTACTAGGTCTGTATCTCAAAAGAGAGAGAGAAAAGGGAAAAAAGATCTATATGTAAAACAATATTTCAGCAATTGTTTTTTGTGGTGGTGAAGAATTGGAAATTTGAAAAAATGCCCATTAATTGAGGAATAACTAAAGAAGTTGTAGTATATGAATGTAATGAATACTTTTATTTCTTAGTCCAATGGTTTTCTTACTTTCAGTTTTATAAATCTTTCCTTTCATTTTCAGGATTTCCAATTTTATATTTAATTGGGGATTTAGACTGAAAATTTTTAAAATTTGCTAATTTTATGAGAATCTTATAGCTTATAAAATCATTATAAAACCATTGAAACTATAAGGGACTTTTAGCACCTTTTGTGCTACAAGAAATATATAGGTGGATTTCAAAAATAATTTTAAAATATTATTTTACAATCTAAATTGATGCCAAAGCACTATCCCTAAAAAAAAACACAACAAAAAAAACAAAACTAAAATTGGAAATTAGAAACCAAGTTGAGAGCAATTCTTTGATGGACACTAGAAATGTTTTCAGCCTCTTTGTTTCCTAAATGTTTGTCCTTCACTTTCGAAGAAGACCACATCAAGGAGGTCCAGTGGTCACATAAAAAACTGGAGATGGTGCTGGATGTGAGGCAATCGGGGTTCCAGTGTCTGAGCTAGATTCGAACTCCTGTCCTCCTGACCCCAAGCACTAGAGCAGTGCTCAGCAATGAGTGGGTACTTAATAAATGCTTATTGAATTGAAATGAATGTTTTCCACTAAATCTAAGAGAATTATAATTCTAAAACCTTAAGGGGACTTCAGCACAGAGACAACATGAAATAATATGTGTGAAGTGCTTTGTTACCCTTAAAACACTATCTAAAGAGGCAGCTAGGTGGTGCAGTGGCCCTGGAGTCAGGAGGACCTGAGTTCAAATCCAGCCTCAGACACTTAATAATGACCTAGCTGTGTGGCCTTGGACAAGCCCCTTAACCCCATTGCCTTGAAAAAAAAATAACAAAAACTGTCTAAAAGCCTAGCTATTAATGATGCCATTTTACTGAAGGGGAAACTGAGGCCCAATGGGATCAGGTGAATTTTCGTGTGAAACAGCTCACGGAGCACTTCCAAAGCTGAATAGGAGTCCAACAACCAAGACTGTTCATTACTTTTAGTAATGTATTAGTTTAATTAGTAAATCAGTGGCATAATTAAGCTTTCTTCCCCGGCCCCCCTCCCCTCCCCCAGGGGACAGCCCCCCCCCCAGCCCCTTTCCACGCCCTTTCCGAGCTACCACTAAAACCTGGAGAACCGGAGCGCTCGACTTTCCTCCCTCACGGGAGGCGCCGGAAGCCGAGAGAGCAGCGGCCCCGGATGGACACGCGCCGCAGGCGCTGATTGGCTGGCACGCCCCTTAGCGTGGCGATTGGGACACTCCTACTTCCGCGTTTGCTTTCTCAGACACGTCATCCTACTTAGGTGACGGGAAGGGGCGGTCAGGAGGGAGGAACCAAGCGTCCCTTCCGGTTCCGGCTTCGCTAGTTCCTCCCATGGAAACCGGGCCTAGGCAGCCCGCGGCGAGTGGGCCCCGGGGCCGTCCTGGGGCCGCCTCTGCAGTGGGGGTGGGGAGGGCTGACCCCCCGGGGCCACACACACACAGACACACTTGATGCTGACGCATCCCCTGTCTGCTTTGCCGCGCTTTACCTTTACAGGTGTGATCAGCCGCCCTGGGGTTATCCGCAACGCCGAGCGCGGAGGTGAGGATTTAGGCCCCGCTGCCCTTGGAGAGCGCGCCACTTCGTCATCACTTAGTGTATCTTTTTTTTTTTGGGGGGGGGGTGGACTTGCCCGGGGCATCACACCCTGGGCCTGGGGTCGACCTTGAACTCAGTTCCTCCTCTTTCTCCACAGCTGGCCGCCCCTGAAATCAACTTGAAAGGTTTTTTTTTCCTAGAATAAAATGAATGCTTTCATTATTCTTGTTTCAAAAATAAAAATCTTAAAACAGCATGCAATTTTGTCTGTGATGAGCTTTGTTAAGTAAACATGAGCGATAAAATACTAATAAGTTTGTATCTGCCAAAGCCCTTGAAAGGTGGCTTATAGGAGAACTGGGTTTAAATTCTGCCTCTTCTCTCTCTCTCTCTCTCATAATGAAAGCTGTCTCCCAAAGCTCCCTTTCTCCTCCTTCCACTTGAAATCTCTTCTCACAAGAAAAGGGCTCCTTCCTCTAGCCAAGTCAACCATTCAGTTCCTAGGTGTCTTTTTTCGGGTCTTCGGTAGCAACTTTACCCAAAATCTTCCTTCCCTTATGGAATTTCCTTCAAGCTACTGTCTCCTTTTCTACTGTTCATTAGATTATGCATGTTTTTTCCATTAAAAAAAATTTCAGGGGCAGCTAGGTGGCACTGTGGATAGAGCACCAGCCCTGCAGTCAGGAGTACCTGAGTTCAAATCCATCCTCAGACACTTAATAATTACCTAGCTGTGTGACCTCGGGCAAACAACTTAACCCCATTGTCTTGCAAAAACTAAAAAAAAAAAAAAAAAGTTCACCTGACTGTTTCATCCCCTCAAATTAGTCTTATAGCTCTCCATCCTTTCACAAATAACTTCCTAAGGAAAAAGCTGTCTTAAATAATTGCCTTTACTTCCTGTTTTCTCACTTTTCAACAAATCCCTTGTAATCTGATTTTCAGGCTCAATGCTCAGCTGAAACTAGTCCCTCCATATTTATCAATCATTAACTGCAAATCTAATCCTCATTTTTCTTTACCTCTCTGCAGCATTTGACACTTTTCATTTTCCAACTCCTAGGTACTTTCTTGTTTCTGATTCTGTTTCCCCCTAGTTTACTTCCTATTTGTACAGTCAGTTCTTCATTGGTAGAGATAGATGATAAAGCAATTATGAAGACCTTTGCTATGTGCTAAACCCTATGCTGAACCATAATTTATTGTCCATTTTCAGTAGTGGCTGACTCTTTGTGATCTCATTTGGAGTTTTCTTGGCAAAGATACTGGACTGGCTTGCCATTTCTTTCTCCAGCTCATTTTTCAGATGAGGAAACCGAGGCAAACAAGGTCAAGTGATTTGCCCAGGGTCACACAACTACCACATGTCAGAGGCCAAAGGTTTTCCTAATTACAGGCTCAACACTCTTATCCACTGAGTTATCTACCTACCAAATTTTGGAATACGGGGCGGCTAGGTGGCGTAGTGGATAAAGCACCGGCCCTGGAGTCAGTACCTGGATTCAAATCCGGTCTCAGACCCTTAATAATTACCTAGCCTTGTGGCCTTGGGCAAGCCACTTAACCCTGTTTGCCTTGCAAAAACCTAAAAAAAACCCAAACAAACAAATCTTGGAATACAAAAAAAAATCAAAATAATCTCTTTCAGAAAGAAACTATTGCTCTGATGGGGAGAGGAAAAAAAAACCCAGAAAGGGAAGTAGGAAAGGAGAAATTCAAGCCATGCAGAAAATGAAGTAGATATGACCTCAAAATGTTATAGAGTCTGGTTCCTGGCAAGATGGAGTGAAAACTTCAGAAGAGGAATCCACTTTTATTGAGCCAGATCTGATGATCACCTCTACCTTATTGTAGTTTTCACTTAGTAAGTGATCATAAACAAGGAATGAAAGAATTTCCCAGTACTATAGATATCACTAGAAGCTTTTTTTTTTACCGCATTGTGAGATTTGGAGAGCAAGATATAGATGAGAAAATTAGTATGTAGTGGGTTCACTTAAATTCAGTCAACATTTGTTTAGAGGGTGGAGCATTATTGACCTAAAGATGAGGGACAAGACATAAAAACCTGGGTTGGACTCCACTCAGGGCCTCCAGTATTCTCTGACCTGCTGGTCCAGTCAAGCTCAACTTGACTGTTCTATTGTTTGTCTTTCTTTACCTACCATCTTCTTATGTGTTGTAACTTCTTAAAATAAATTTTTGTTTTATTTCTAACCTTACTTTACCTAGTCTGAAAAATGATTCCTCATAGACAGAAGCAAGCTCAACTTGCTAGTGGCTACATAAGGGAGAGTCTGAATCTGAGTTTTAAATCCTAGAAGTATTGGAAAGAATGTTTATATGTTTGATCTTCCTATTTCTTTGAAATAAATATACAAATTTGATAATTTTAAGTTATGAAATGGAGGTAGACACACCTAGTTCTTTAAGTACTTGCTGGGAAAGCCCACCATGCAGCAATCACACTTTAAGAAGAGATAGACAGTACAAAGACAAGCAGTAAAAGGGTACAGAGATAGATGGCAATGGGACAAGTTTGGGAGATATAATGGTAAAGGAAAACAAGTAGGGAAGGAACGAGGGTGGGGAAGGGAGACCAGAGACCATATCTCAGGGAAGCCATGAATTAGAATTAGGGAATTAGAGACTCCATGGAGATCGAAAAGTGCTGGGGGTGGGGGTGGGGAGCAGGCAGGAGTTTGAGTTCTCATTTTTATAGGGTTTTTATAGAATAGACTAACTCCTATCTGTACTACTTTGGGATTAGTTCATTAATGTATGCAAATCATCTCAAAGTTATCCGTAAAACTTTAAACTTAACATGTCTGTGTCATTTCAAAGTTGCCAGCACCTTTTGATATTTTGTTTAAGGGGAACTATGGAAGTATGGAATTAGTCTAGAATTTATCTATCATATGTCCAGAAGGATCTAGATGGCTTCTACTGACTGAGCACATATTATCAGGATATGAATTTTGGTTAATATATGGAATAATTTGTAAATTATGCTTCTTTGAGATGGTTAAGATTTCTAAGTTCCGGGGCGGCTAGGTGGTGCAGTGGATAGAGCACTGGCCCTGGAGTCAGGAGGACCTGAGTTCAAATCTGACCTCAGACACTTAATAATTACCTAGCTGTGTGGCCTTGGGCAAGCCACTTAACCCCATTGCCTTGCAAAAACTAAAACTAAAATGAAAATAAAGAACATTTAAGATTTCTAAGTTCCCTTCTACAATCTTATTTTCTGTTGCTGTCCCTTTAAACTTACTAAATTGACTTGAGTCCATGTTCATCCTCAGTGAAAGCATACAATATAACATGACTGAAAACATCATGAAAAAGCATGGGAGCAAGGACACATGTTTCACTCCACTGGTGATGTGGAAATCTCAAGAGCATTAGAACCCAGGCATGCATGCCATAATCAAATTGACATACAATATTGATGAATTTCTCCAGGCAACCAAATTTTGGCATAATTTTCCATAAACCCTCGTGACTGGCAGTCTTAAAGACCTTGATCAGATTTACAAATGTTGTATACAGACCTCTCTTCTGTTCCTGGCATTTTTCCTAGAGTTGTCTGGCAGCAAACACTGTTGACTGTTCCTCATCCCTTTCTGAAGCCACACTGGCTTTCAGAGAGGTGACCATCTTCCAGGTGAAGGATCAGCCTATTGAGAAGGACTGGCAAGAATCCTACCTGCATTGAGTAAAAGAGAAATACCCCTGTGATTGTCACAGGACAATCTATTCCCTTCATCTTAATGGAAATGGATGATGGAGGCAACCTTGAATTCTTGGGGGATGAACTCTTCATGCCATATAACCTGCAAAATTTCAGTCAGTTTTTGGATGAGCAATGGACCCTCCCCGCCAGCTGGAATAGAATCAGAACCAGGTGCTGTGCCACATGAAAGAAGCCTCTCTTCTTCAGTTGGAACTTCAGCCATGGATCGATTGACTTCAACTTGAGGTAAATTTTTAGTCAGTGGCTTCAGCACTGATTGATAATGGTCTATTAAGAACACTACAAATAATGTTCAGTCCATCTCTCTAAGATCATGTCCCTATCACTAATCAATATGACTCCATCAGCACTGAGTAGCTGAGATGCATTGTAGGTCTTTGGCCCATAAACAACCTTCAGGGCATTATAAAAGCATCTTGCTTTCTTACTGTCTGCATACCTACTGCATTTCCTCTAAGCTTCGCTTGTACTTTACTTTTGATGGAATTAAATGCTGCCTTCTTAGAAATGGATGAACTATCCTGCTGGCAAACCCTACAGAGTTCTTGTTTTTCATTTAGCAGCTTCGGTATCCCCCCCTCATTTTCATCACCAGTCTTGATGTTTTCGAGTGTTCTGGCCCAGATGAACAAGCACAGATCTCTGAAAGCTGCCACTCTTTTTCTGCTCCACTGATGCCAACTGTGTGTTGGCTCAGTTTTCCCCTCCAAGTCAGCAACAAACTTTCCACTGAGAGAGAAGCTCTCATCTCTAATAGTCATTTTGCCTTGGGGCTGCCACTTTGGTTGAATGTGACTATTTAGCTTAGAGAGGATCTGTCCAACACTCTGCATCATACAATTGCCTTTGTTACTCTCACATCTTGTTTGTCTCTTCTCCTTGCAATCACATAGTCTATTAGATGCCCATGTTTGCTTTTAGGAGGCATCCTAATAGCAAATAAACAGAAGACAGTGTGATGAGGACATGAGATGTGCAAGTCTTGTAGATGACCATTACTGTTGCTGTTTCCAACTCCATTCTTCCCCAGGACTCCTTGTCATATCTGATAATCTGAGCCTACTCTAGTATTAAAGTCACTCAGAATTAGGAATTTATCCTCTTTTGGTACATTGATGATAAGGATCTCCAAGTCTTCATAAAATTTTGCTTTAACTTCAATAGTGTTTGTCATGGTGGGAGCATTGGTACTGATGATGGTGGCATGGTATTTTCCTGGAAATGGCAGTCTCACTGTCATAAACCTGTCATTCACAGTGCTCCCCTTCACTGCAGCCAATCCAGAAAAACATGTATATAGGGGCAGCTAGGTGGCTCAGTGGATAGAGCGTCAAGCTCAGAATCAGGAGGACCTGAGTTCAAATATGGCCTGAATCACTTAATGATTACTTAGCTATATGACCTTGGGCATGTCACTTAATAACATTGCCTTGCCAAAAAGCAAACAAACCAACATACCTTGTTTCACTCAGGGCTGCTATTTGCATGTCATACCTACTGCCCCTTTCTGCTTTTTTTTCTAATCTTGATTGCATTGGTTTTCTTTGTGCAAATTGTTTTTAATTTAATGTAATCAAAAGTATCCATTTTGCATTCTATATGTTCTCTGTCTCTTGTTTGGTCACTAGCAGGAAACATTTTCCATGCTTACCTAATTTGCTTATGATATCACTCTTTATGTCTAAATCATGTACCTATTTGGACAATTTTCTTGGTAGTGTGATTGTCAAACTCCTTTATTAATTTCTCAGTAGTTTTGTGAAATGGTGAGTTCTTACCCCTAAATAGAAGACCTTTGTCTTTATCAAACATAAGATTACTATGATAATTTATTACTGTGTATTGTATACCTAATTTATTCCACTGATCTACCATTCTATTTCTTAAGCAGAACCAGACTGTTTTGACAATTACCACTTTGTAATATTGTTTGATATCTGGTATAGCAGGGTCACCTGTCTTCATATTTTTTTAATTGACTCCCTTGATATTCTTGATCTTTTGTTCTCCCAGATGAATTTTGTCATTTTTTTTGTAGTTCTGTAAAATAAATTTTTGGTAATTTGGTATGCATTGAATAAATAAGGCAGACTTTTTATTTTTATTATATTGGCTTTCCCTAGTCGTGAACAATATTTCTCCAGTTGTTTAGATCTGACTTTATTTGAGTGAAAAGTGTTTTATAATTGTGTTCATATAGTTCCTGGGTTTGTTTTGGCAGTTAGAGTCCCAAATACTTTATATCAAATACAGTTATTTTAAATGGAATTTCCCTATCTCTTCCTGCCATACTTTGTTGGTAATATGTAGAAATGTTGATTCACGTGATTCATGATTTATTTTATATCCTGCATCTTTGATGAAGTTGTTCATTTCTCCTAGGTTTTTTCTAGTTAATTCTTTATATTCTTTAAGTATACCATCATATTATTCTGCAAATAGAGTTAGTTTTCTTTTCTCGTTGCCTACAATTTCTTTTTCTTGCCTTATTGCTAAAGCTGGCATTTCAAGTATAACATTGAATAATAGTGGTAATGGGAATCTTTGTTTTACCTCTGATTTTATGGGAAAAGTTTTTAGCTTATCTCCATTACAGTTAATATTTGCTGATTATTTTAAATTGATTCTACTTATCATTTTAAGGAAAGTTCCATTTACTCATATGTTTTCTAGAGTTTTTAATAGGAATGCAAATTGTTTTTCATCATAAGCTTTTCTTGAATCTCCTGAGATAAATCATATGATTGTAGCTGTTTTTGTTATCGATTTGGTCAATTATGTTGCTAGTGTGTGGGTTAAAAATCCACTTTAAAAATAATATAGGGGCAGCTAGGTGGCGCAGTGGATAGAGCACCAGCCCTGGAATCAGGAGTACCTGGTTTCGAATCCAATCTCAGACACTTAATAATTACCTAGCTGTGTGGCCTTGAGCAAGCCACTTAACCCCATTTGCCTTGCAAAAATCCTAAAAAAAAAAAAAAAAAAAAAAAAAGAGACTCCTCTGAGCAAAAAAAAAAAAGTTTATTTTGGCTTTTCTTGAGAAAAGGGCATATTTCCAAGTCTCCATAGGCAGTGAAGATCAAGGAGCTGCCCCAGATTGACAGTCAAGCCTAATTTGATCCCATTCTCCTTCCTATCTGACCTCTCTGTCAGAGATGTTCTCATCTACCCCAGCAACAAAGAAAACAATGACAGATTTTTTCATAAAATATTACCTCACCATTCAGATGGTGAGAATAATCTTTAGGATTATAACTATCTTATCAAAGTAATGTAACTTGTCTTGGAATACAAGGTTTTTTCTCATGGGAACAGTCTACTGTTCTCCTAGTTAAGATAGTGTAATCACCAAATAGGTGACTAACTAAAAATGCAAGGTCTCTGGAAATAGTCCACTATCCCCCCCCCCCCCCAGTAGAGTGGGGAGGGTACCTGGCTTGGAATGCAAAGGTCTCCCTCCCTCTTTCTTCTAAGATTAGTTTAAGAATAATATCTGTCTTTGTTATAATGATTTTTAACCCTGAAAGGACTTCACTAGGAATATTATCTCTTAAGAGGGAATATCCCACTCACTAGTTTTCCTAATATTGAACTAGCCCTGCTAATTTGCTTTAATCTCCTTGCTAGTATTTCACTGAATTTTTTTGCATCAATATTATTACAGAAATTGATCTATAGATTTCTTTTTCTATTTTTGTTGGTTTAGGTATCAGCACTAAGTTATTTGTGTCATCAAAGGGATTTGGTAGAACTCTTACCTATTTTTTCCAAAAAGCTTATATAAGATTGGAATTAATTGTTCTTTAAAGAAGGATTTTTTTTTGAGGATTTTTTTTCTTAAGGATGTCATGGTGGCTTTCAATTTCTTTTTCTAAGATAGGGCTATTTAAGTATCCTCTTTCCTTTTCTGTTAATCTGGGCAATTTATACCTTTTGCAAATATTCAGTCATTTTACTTGGATTATCAATTTATGGTCATGTAAATGAACAAAATATTTCCTAATAATTGTTTTAATTTCATCTTCACTGGAGGTGCATTCACCCTTATCATTTTTGATACTGTTGGCTTGGTTTTCTTCTTTATTTTTTAAAACAATTTAATTGTTGTTCGTCTTTCAAGTCTATTGGCTCTTGTGCCATCTATGATTATGTGCACAATCCATACTCCTATGGTGAGTGGAATCTTCTTTGAAGAAGTTTTTGTAGATTTTTTTGTCTCAGGTCAGGGTTGGGTAAGCAGACAATTTTTAGGGTACCTTTTCTAGCCCCTCCCTCACATCAGGAGGTGCACGGTGTGATCATTAAAAGGGCTGCTCAGTCATCTAGGTGCTGCCAAATCTCACTGCTCCTTTCAGTGGGGAAAGGATCCCATGGCCTGGGCCACCTTTGTGCAGGGTTGTGACTTCAGCTCCCAGGGTATCTGCACCTGCTGCTTTGTCACTTGCCTGTGACTTTGAGGAATGGTAAAGTATGGGTGATGTCTTGATGTATGCATAAATTGGATTTAAGTGAAGTCATCTGCCTCACTCTCTCGCAACAATATCATGATCCTGCATGGTAAGAGAGTCAAAACAACTGGTGATGGTTTTAGACGCAGTGGATGATCTTGGTTTCTTCAATGTCTAACCAAGCTCTAAGAGCCCTACAGCACCTGCTTCATCTGGCTTCATGACTGTTGGAATAAAATGTTCTCATCTGCCCATTCCATCAGTGGAAGACTCCACATGATTGGAGTAGACATCCCCAACAACTTATCAAAGAGTTTGAAACTTCCTCGGTTTACCCTCAACCTGGTTTAGCCAGCCTGTCAAAATGGTTTACTGGGGTGTGACTGTAGCTTTTTTTTTTAGTTTTTGCAAAACAATGGGGTTAAGTGACTTGTCCAAGGCTACACAGCTAGGTAATTATTAAGTGTCTGAGGGTAGATTTGAACTCAGGTCCTCCTGACTCCAGGGCCGGTGCTCTATCCACTTCACCACCTAGTGGCCCCCATGTTTTAGCTTCTTGAAGCCATGGGTGAGAGTTATGTGGCTGAGGTGGACATCAAAGGTGGAAAGCAGCCTTGAAAAGGGCTGGGTAGCCCTCATACCAAAGGCACTAGACTTCCTTGAACACACCCTACCCCAATGGCAATGGGGTTAAGTGATTTGCCCAAGGTCACACAGTTAAGTATTAAGTGTCTGAGGTTGGATTTGAACTTAGATCCTCTTGACTCCAGAGTCCTTCCTCCATCTACTGTACCACCCAGCTGCTCCCTTTTAAAAATTGTTAAATAGAAAAGTATTTTATCTCCTTGGAAATCAGATGGAGCAGCATGGTTTTGGGAGAAAGGGCCAGTACATTTATGTTACAATTGTTTTGTGAAAAAATTTCATAAACAATTCACTGGTAGTGATGCAAACAGACATAAACCTACTTAACATTATTTGGAGAGTGAGCAAAAGGCATAATGGAAAGAACAAATTTTGGAGTCTGAAGATCTGGTTTTGAATCCTTGCTTTGCCTTTATTAGCTATGAAGGTCTCAATTTCTTCAGTTATAAAATAGGAACATGAGGTGGCTAGGTGGCGCAGTGAATAAAGCACCAGTCCTGGAGTCAGGAGTACCTGGGTTCAAATCCAGTCTCAGACACTTAATAATTACCTAGCTGTGTGGCCTTGGGCAAGCGACTTAACCCCATTTGCCTTGCCAAAATCTAAAAAACATTAAAAAAATAGGAACAATTCTTTATATAACATATCTAAGGATTATTGTGAGGCCATTGAATTTGAGAATTAAATGTGATCTGTCCTACATGAATGTCAATTATTCTCGCTTTTTTTTTTTTTGGTAAGGCAATAGGGTTAATTCACTTGCCTGAGGCCTCAATTATTAAGTATTCACTGTACCAACTAGCTGCCCCTTATTCTAGCTTATTTCTAAAATAGATCTGGATTTCCCCCCCACCAATATATTAGGAAAAAAGTCTCTTTATCTAATAATATCAAAACTCTCTACAAAATTCTGAAATTTTATGTCCAAAGATTTTCAGGAATCAAATTAGGACCAACTTTTTTTCTTCATTAGTTTTTTGTTTGTCTTTTCTATTATTGGGGAAATAACACAATATGTACACATAGGAGTAAATAAAAACTGTATAGTAAATACAAAGTAACTTCCTGGTTTAGGGTAAGGAGGGAATTTAATCTTATTGGCGAGGGCTGTAGAACCAAATTCATTTTATGAGAAATTGACATATCTTTTAAAACAAAGTTAAAAAGACAAAAAAGACAAAATAATTGAAATCCATACTGAAGGAAATGGAAATTTATAGGACACTGAGGAAACAATTTCCAAATTTATGGCTAAGAGAGGAAAACAGCAATAAATATGGAAAAGATACAATATCTTACAATATATGATAGCCAAAAAGACAACATTGACAACTGATCCATGTGACTACATGCTTATTTCTATAAAATCCTTATAAAATTGATATTTTTTTTTGTCTATGCATGCATCAAAGAAATGCTTGAAAATGTGAGAAAGGAAGAGGTAGATTTTCCCAAGCTACAGACTTCATAATCATGCTATGTCTTGTGATTAAGGGATAGACAATACAAGATCCTGCTGTGTTTATTATTTATTGATTATTATATATTATTTGACTCAATAAGGCAAAATACAGTCTTTAAAATTCTCTTATAGTATGTCTTAATGTTTACATAAATTATAGATTTTGAACAGGAGTGGAGCTCAGGGTCATCTAGTCCAATTTTTTCATTTTACAGATTAGGTAACTGAGATTCAGAGACTTTAAATTACTTGTCAAAGAAGATTCCTTGATTGATAAAACCACAGAGATAATTTTCTCCAACAATGTTTTCATTATTAATATTGAATTATAAAATGGATAAATATGTTTATGAAATATATGTTCTGATGGCATGGAAACTGCCCTACACACAATGCAAATGGAACATATTTCCAGATGCTTCTGTTTCTTGATGATATGTTGATTGAATTTAACTCAATTAACTCTATAAAATCTTCTCAGTTAGATCCAGAGTCACCAGAAGCCTCAAGAAAGTGGCATCAGCATTAGAGATCACAGGTGGTAAAGAAGTAACACAATCATGTTGGTCCCCCCCCTTTTCCCCTCTCTTTATGAAGTGCTTAAAAAATTCCCTTTAAACATGGTGAATCTCTATTCTATCTGTCTTGTACTCTCAAAGAAGACAAGACCTAATCTGTAAGTCTCTCCTTGCATATTGTCTTTTTTCCTCTTATTTTTATATGACTATCACTTTCAAGTATGCAGTAAACATGTTTATTCTCAGCTTCTCTATAAATATATGGATCAAAAAATGATGACAGGCTGTTTAACATTTGTTAAAAGTCATCTCTTAGGATTTCTTTATATCTAATAGTAGTCATCTCTTAGGACCATAGCTTTAAAACTGGAAAAGAATTTGGGGGCCATCAAATATATTTTCTTCATTAGTAGATGAAAAAAAAAGTAAGATTTTATTGAAGGGAATTTACTTTCCTAAAAGTTGGAGTAGGGATTTGAACCCTGTTTTGCTGACTCCTAAAAGAATTGAGTTTATCACCTAGTTAACAAGAGTAATTAGTTAGAATTGGAAGCTTCATGATGACATATCAGTAGTTGCACCCCAAATGAGCAGTTCCCTGGTGTGTCACCACCAATCCTTCTCCATTAACCTCCCTAGCAGCATTTGGGAGTATATTTCAATTACAATTATTTGAGGTCCTTTTTGTGTTACTTGCCCTGGGTGCAGAATTACTAGTTAAAGTCTCCTTTCCAATATATCATGTTGCTTCAATGAAAAAACTTTTCCTCCACATATATGTTAATATGTCATAAGTATGATTTCTTTATGAAGAAAGCAAAATTTGTGAGATTACACAAGAAGCAACTGCTTTCCCTAAATACACAGAATCATTGTACTGAATAGTCTCCAAGAGTCAGTACAGCCCCCAGACTTGAAAAAAGGGACTGGGAGTTGTGTGCAAAACAGGACAAAAACTCACTAGAATCTTGGGGGGGGGGGCACTCTATTATATACCCTCTGAATCTATATATATTGACCTCAATTAAACAAACATTCATTTTTAATAAATGTATATTTATTTAATATGCATTTATATTTTATTCTTCTTACTTCCCCTCCCCATTTGAATTTTTTAAAAAGCAAAAAATAGAATCTCATAAGCATAAATAATCCAATAAAACAAACTGGCTATGCCAGAAAATGTTTCTCTCTGTCTCTCTGTGGCTCTTTCTCTCTCTCCATTTTAAGTTTATTATCTTTCTGGTGGGAGATTAGCAGCATGCTTCATCTTCACTCTTGAAATTAGGGTTTATTATTTAATTGATCAAAGTATCAAAGTTTTTCCCTCTATTATGTTGTATTAGTTGATTTATTAGTTTTGTATCAGTTCATAGAAGTTTTCCCAGTTTCTCAATTTCCTTTAAAACTGTGCATTTTGTAATTTCTTATAGCACAATAATATTCCATTGCTTTCATAATTTGTTTAGCCATATCCCATTAAGAAGACATTCCTTTACTTTTCAGTTTGGGGCTAGCATGAAAAGAGTTGGTATAAATATTGTTATACCCAAAGATTATTTTATTTTTCATTTGATCTCTATGGCAGCTGTACACAGCAGTAGTATGGTTGGGTCAAGAGTTATGGACAATTTAGTAACTTTCCAAATACCTGTCAGAATAAGTGGGCCAATTCCATGAAGTAGTATGATTGCTTTTCTGAGAACCTTCTATCATTTGTCCTTTTCTCTTTTGTCATTTTTCCTAGTCTGACAGGTGTGAGAAGATATCCAAGTAATTACAACTTGCATTTCTCTAAATATTCATGATTTGGAGATTTTTATGGTTATTGATAGCTGAAATTCAGCAAGCATTAAGCATTTTCTATATTCTAAGTACTATGTTAGGCAATGGGAATACAAGAACAAAAGCAAACATTCACTATCCTCAAGGAGCTTACATTCCATTTTGAAGGAATATAATGTATTCTCAGAAAAACAAAAATAAAGTAATTTCAAGAAGTAGAAGGTGGTGACATACGAGGGAACTGCTTACTAATGGGAAAAATCAGAAAATGTGGTATATGAGCTGAGTCATGAAGAATTCTAGGTATTTCAAAAGTCAAATCTGGAGGGGGGAAATGGAATGTAGTTAATGAAAAGCAACATAGTAAATCTGGCTAAAACATAAAGTATGTTAAAGGGAATAAAATGAGTAAAGGTAGACTGGAATCATGTGACAGACTTTAAAAGTCAAACAAAGGAGTATGTTTTATCCTAGAGGAAATAGGGAAGGCAGTACCTTCTTGAGCATAAAGCAATATGGTGGAAACTGTACTTTAGGAAAATTATGTTGACAGCAGCATTGAGAAAGATTTGGAGAGGGGGAGAAAGACTGGTTGAAGGAAAAAATCATTTATGTAGATAACTGCAATTCTCCAGGAAGAAGATAATGAGGGTTTGAACTAGGGTGGTGACCATATATGTAGAGAACAGATACATGTGAAAAGATGCGATATAGATAGAATTATCAATTTACTGGATATGGACAGTGAAGAAGAGTAAAGAACAGAGGAAGATTCCTGGGTTGCAAATTTGGGTAACTGAAAGCATGGATAAGGAAGGAAAATGATGTTCCATTTTAGACATTTTGAATATGAGATGCCTATCAGACATCTGGGTGGGAGATGTCTGGCTGTCAGATAGGGACTGAATCTTAGGAGACAGAATTGGAACAGAGAGGTAGATTTGAGAATTACCTGCACAGAAATGATGATTAATTCTATGGAACTGATGAAATCAAGAGAGAAAGAAGAAATCAATGACAGAAAAATGGATAAAGCACAAAGCCTTATTTCATGGAGTATCCTCTTGGAGTACTTTTAGGCAACTAAATGGCACAGTGGATTGAATATAGAGTTTGGAATCAGGAAGATCTCATCTTTCTGAGTTCAAATATGGCCTCAATCACTTATAGACTGTGTATTTGCCTCAGTTTCCTCATCCATTCCAGTAAAATGAACTGGAGAAGGGAATGACAAACCACTTCAGTATTTTTGCCAAGAAAACCTCAAATGGGGTCAAAAAGAGTCAGATACATCTGAAGAATAACCAAACAACAAGATGAATAATCATTCTATAAAGGAGTCTGGCAGATCTCCAGACAGGAGAACCAAGAGTAAATGTCATGAAAATTCAGAAAAGACAGGGTATCCAGAAAAGTCTGACATGGTCATGAACTTTCTGGGGTATCTGTGATGGAGAATGCCATCTGTATCCAGAGAAAGAATTGTGGAGTTTGAACAAAGACCAAAGACTATTACCTTCAATTTAGGAAAAAAAAAACCCATTATCTTATTATGTAATTTTGATATCTCTTATACTTTATTTTTCTTCCTTAAGAATATGATTTCTCTCTCATCACATTCAATTTAGATCAATGTATACCATAATAAAAAAAAACCTTATCTTATGTAATTTTTGTATTTCTTATATCTTATTTTATTTTTTTCCTTAAGGACATCATTTCTCTCTCAACACATTCAATTTAGATAAATGTATAGCATGGAAACAATGTAAAGACTAACAGACTGCCTTCTGTTGGGGGAGGAAAGAGAGATTGGGGGAAATTGTAAAATTCAAAAATAAAATAAAAAGTACAATCTTAAAAAAAAGAACATATGGGGCATGGCAGTTTTGAAAAAGGACAACAGCTAACAAGTAATGTTGAATTTGCTGTTCCTCAAGAGAAGAAATGAGTCAGTAATTTACATGTAGATTTGTGTGGATAGTTTCTTATATATAGACTAAGAAAGAGTTAGACTCCCTATGCCTATTCCCAGTGCCCCTCATATATCCATCCCACTCAGGAATGGGAGAAAGTGAAGTGCTCATCAAGACCTTTGGATTGGGCATAGGATATACCAGAGTAAGGGAACAGGGACTGATGTGTTCAAGGTGAGCATTCTGGGGATTACATAGGTCGGAGTGCAGTCCCCTGACCAGAGATGGATCAAATGTGGAAAAGGTTCATGCTGCAGAAGAAGAAAAAAACAGGGTATGAGGGTAAGAAAACAGTGTGGTTCTCTTTGGTAACATTAATTTTTTTTTTTTTGGAATATGTATTGGGAAACCTTCATGGTCACATAAAGATTAGGGTAAAGTTGAAAGAAGTCTGGTTGGATGGATAGTCATGTTTCCAAAGATATTGTGAAAAACAAAAAATGACTCTGAGTGGGATCCCAAACAATGGGGAGAGGGGGCATCTTAAAGTGTTCAGGGAATAATAGTTGTCATATTTTCCAGGGGGAAATGTAAGTGGTGCTAAGGATGGCAAATTGGAGGCAAAAGAGCCATTTGGTCACCCTCGGCAATAGATGCCCTGGTCTCCCCAAACAGGTTGGGAGTAATTGAGAGAGGAGCAAAAGCTCACAGCATTATGTAGAATTGTCTTGGGCCATGTCCCTCTAATTGTGTCCTAGCAGTGTATAATGTTACCAGGATCAAAAGTTATGTTCATATTGCTTGAAGGAACTGGAAGGATCCCTACCAATGTATAAGTGGCAGTGGAGGAGTAACTGAAGAATTGGGGAGTAGAAAGGGAAGAATAGCAAAGGACACATTGGGAGGTAATTCAATGTTTGTGTATAAGAAGACCTAGTGGTGGGGATGATAGTTGAGTTGTGAAATGGGATTGGTACAATCTTTGGCAAGGTAACCTCCATACTTTTCTCATGAAACAAAGAAATGACAGCTGTTGTTTTTTTTCCAGGGATAGGATGGTTTTAGGAATGTCAGAATCACGACCTCCCAGGGAAGAATGAAGTCATTTCTGTGCCCATCCCATTCCCCCCCCCCTCCCCCAGTCCTGAAGAGAGGCAAGGATAATGAACAAATCCTTTGAATGTCTGGGACAAAGCCATCATGAAAAAGGATTTAGTAGGCAAAGGGTGGTATTTATCACTAATATCATAGCATGTGAGTTGGGGGAAAAGAAGGGAGGTCATTGAGTTGTCTTCAGGAGTTATGTGAGGAGATAGCAAAACCAGAGTAAGAGATTAGGCAAGGAAAAAAGAAGCTGCAGCTGCCATGCTGATAAGGGAGGGGAGACTCAGAGATCCTATTAAAGAAACAATGAAAGTACTTTAGGGCAGGTGCTAAGGAGACCCAAGGTGAAAGGAGTAGAGAAAGACAACAAGGGGTGGCTAGGTGGCCCAGTGAATAGAGCACTGGCCCTGGAGTCAGGAGTACCTGAATTCAAATCCGACCTCAGACACTTAATAATTACCTAGCTGTGTGACCTTGGGCAAGCTACTTAACCCCATTGCTTTGCAAAAACCTAAAAAAAAAAAAAAAAAAAAAAAGGACAAAAGGAGCAGAAAAATCACCAGGTACTTATCTCTCTGGTCTATGTGATATTTTTTGGATAACAACTTCAGGTCCAGCTTGTATGTACAGTGAACCTAGGATCAAAGGAAGTGGTTCAGGGCAGAGGGCAGAAAGTTCATGACCATGTCAGAAAGAAGTAGCAAAACCATCAGATACCTATCTCCCAGATTCATGCAGATTTCTCTTAAATAGAAATATTGAGTTTTCCATGGACTCACAGGAATACTAGGGTCCTGGAAGAGGCATATTTTTAGTAGACATTGGTTTAACTATGGACCAATGTGTCCAGCTAGGCATGCCCTCTAATTTTACTGTCATGGGAATAGTGAAAATGGCCTTATAGGGGCCCTTCCATTTAGGTTTAAGGCAATCAGATGACTCTGATTTCCCATCCTGTACATGGGTCTCCTGGGCTATAAACTAGGACCTGACTGGATTCTTTGTTTGGGTTAGGAAAGTAGCTATTGGCATATTCCTTCAGGGAAGGGGGGGGTAAAAATTTCCAACTGGAGCAAGTATCTGGATGGAGTGTTAGCTTCAGGAGCCACAAAAATTATCAGAAGTCAGAAAGGATCATATATCCATACATATATATATATATATATATTATGTATATATGTCCATTTTATATATATATATATATGTATATATATATATATATACATATATATATATATCCATATATCTTCAAAGGGGCTTAGTTTGATGTTCTTCTGACGTGCAATGTAGAAATACAATAGGTCTACAGGAAGAAGTTTTACCTAGTCCTCCTTAGTTTCCCGGCATAGTTTTGTCAGAGTCTTCTCAAAGTCTGATTCATTCTCTCCACTTTACCTGAAGATTGGGGGTGTCGTGCAATGTACAAATATTAAGAGATATTCAAAACTTGGGCTATTTATTGAGTTATTTGGGAGGTGAATGAGGAGCCCTTATTACTCTTCAGTGGGAGGGGAAAGTCAAAATGGGGGAATGATTTCCCTGAGGAGGCCCTTAATCATCTCAACAGCTTTTTCAGATTGACAAGGAAAGGTCTCAATTCAATTTGTAAAGGCATCAACCAGTAATGAAGGTTGTAACCTCTAGAGGGAGGCATATTGTAAAATCTAGCTGCTGGTCTTCGGCAAGGTAAGAATCTCTCCATTCCCTGGGCATAAGGAGAGGGGAAGAGTTGGCCACTTTGCAAGGGTTGACTTGTACACAGATGGGGCAGGCGTTACAGACTTGATGGGTTGGCTCAGTTAGCCCTTTGTCAGAGAAGATGGGATTGACAAAATTCAAAAAGGCATTCTTTCCAAAGTGAATAGAGCTTTGCAACCCAGACAGAAGCTTTCACTCAATATTTGAACAGTCAAAAATTTTTCCCAATTGGTCTTTAATCCTCCCGCTTGAATCAGAAGAGAACCCCTTAATCTTGGCCTCCTATTGCTTAGAGTCTGAGTAGATTGGTTTCACAGGTGTTTGTGGCAGCAGGGGCAGAAAGGGGGGCTGACAGGGTAGTGATGGTCAGTGTATGGCAAGCAACCTGTTTGGTAGCCAATTCTGTAAGGTGTAAGTGTTAGATATTGATTACTTGAGGACCTTTGCAATGAATAACAGATCTCTTTGGGTTGATGGGTGGTCTGGAGAAGGGCAAAGATCTCCTTCCCATGTTTTATGGGTGAATTTTGCAGTCAGATATCTCCTTTCTTTTCAAATTATCCCATGAGCATGGAGAACATGAAAGGCATATTTGGAGTCTGCATAAAAATTAAGACATTTTGTAAGAGCTTTAAAGCTCAATCTTTTTCTGCAGGGGCTACAGAGAATAAAGGGTGAGCCTTAGTGGTAGAATGTAAAGGAAACAATAGCATAGCCAGATGTTCAAACCCCATTTTCAACAGTTTCAATGTTAGACCCATTTGTGTACATTTCCTTATCAGGGTTTACAAGAGAAGTGTCTCTAAGATTTATCCTACCAGAAGAAGAAAATTCTGTGGTCTCATCACAATCATGCACAGGAGAATCAAAGTGTGAGACCAGAAGAGTGACTGGAATGAGAGTCCTACAAGTTCTTAAAGTGAAGTCTGGGCAGCCTAATAGGAGACTTAATATTTAGTGAGATGGTCATTAGAAAGCCATCCATTTCCTCTAGTCACCAGAGTGTCCTGGACCTTGTGGGGAGTATAGATTGTGACAGGCTGCCTGAGAGTCAGCACTTCTATTAACGGTACTGGCGTGACCACTGACCACAGGCACAGTAGTCAGACAACAGCACCAAGGTCCAAGGACTTTGAAAAGTAAACAACTGGTTGGCTATCTGGACCAAAGCATTGGATAAGTGTAAGAGACTGTTGAGGGCCACAGAGAGGTCATTGCATGACTGGAAATGGCCTATCGGTCCTCTTGCCCAGGTTCACCCTTGGCTTAATTTTCTGGGTCTGCTTTCTGGATCTTCTTATCTGTTCCTTATGTTTTGGCACTTCTTGGAGCATTGTGTTAAACACTAAGCGGGTGATAGCAGCATTTATGAGAAGTACTACCCTGAGGAAGTAAACTTTATCACCTGCTGTCCACTAGCAGGGAAGCATTTGTTTGATTTGCTAATTGGAGAACTCCTGGTGAATTAGGAGTAAACCAGGGACTATGAGGATATTTAAACTCTGGCATTCTGTAAAATAAATGGAGAACTTGTCATCCTTGTCTCCTGCCTCTTCAACATCTGTCTGAGACAAGTATTAATTATGAGGGACAGATAAGTTAGCCAGGAAGGCATGAAACAGATAAGAACTGCAAAGGACTGACTTCATTTTTTCATCAACCTAGAGAGAAAAAAATCTTATCAAGATTTGCAAAAGTAAGAGCAAGAACTTAAATTAATAGTTGTTAAGGTGTTTTTGAAAGCTCCCTATTGATCAGGACCCCACTCTCTAAAGGAAGATTATCAGGCCCTGTTGTTGTACCACAAAGAGGTTTAGCAATAATGCCAAAATTTGGGGTCCAAAAGTGGCAGAACCCTTCCATTTCCAGAAATGTTCAGAGCTGCCTCTGAGATTGGGTTCAGGATGAACATTCAGTAGTTAGAGAGTGAGAGGAGGGTGTGAGGGAGTGAGGGAGTGACCTAGAGAGGCAGATTGTAACTTTAATGGAGAAACTTGGGCTATGAAGAGATGGAAAGAGCACAGATAAGGAGGTCATGTAAATCCTGGATCAGAATGGCCTGAAAAAATGCTTGATCAAAGAGATTTGGCCTATCCCTAACCCCTGGGGCAAAACCGTCCAGAAGTACTGGGCAGGGGTGGGGCTTTTGGATGCAGTCCATTCAAAACAAATATAAATTGACAGTCAGTGTAAGGGGATGAAAAAGAAGGTGTCTTTGAGATCAATGACAGAAAACCATTGTTACCAGGTATCTGTCAAAATGGTGTAAGGATTGAGAACTATCAGGTGTATGGGGATGACTGCCTTGTTAACCTTGAAAAAGATCGAGGATCATTCTCCAAGACCCATTCAGTTTACAAACTGAAGTATTATAGGATTATTGATAGGGGACAAGGACACCATGCTCAAGGAATTTATAAATGGTGGGTTGGAAACCTAGCCTGGAGACAATAGGATATTGTCTTCTATGTAGGAAAGTAGTGGGATCATTTAGATGTACCATAATCAGAAAGTCTGTAATGGATCATCCTGGAACTCCATCCTTCTACATAATTGGATTGACTAGGGATTGTAGAGAATGTGGGATAGATACTGAAGGAAAAGCTGCAAGGGCTATGAGTGATCAAGAGACAGGGACAAGAGAGAAAAGAGAACCATCTGGGCTTTCATCTTAGCCCTCCAATCTTTTTCCTTGGCTGCTGTCCTAGTCCCTGTTATTAAAAACTTTACAGGCTATTTCAAGCAAGTCACATAGGGGTTTTGGGGGTCCTTTCCCAATTTTTGAAGCTTCATAAAAATGTCAGGAGCAGACTGGCTTATAAAATTGCAAGCCATTGCCCCAGCTAGGTAGGAATTGGGAGACTAAGTCAGTATATTATCACAAGATCTAGTTAAGCCAATCCCTGAAAAGATCTGGATTTTCATCCTGCCCCTGCATGACTTTTGCCAATTTGTCACAGTTAACTTGTTTCTTGAGGATCTCCTTTATGTCCTCCATTATACAGAGGGTTTCTGTGCCCCTATATCTTTATAGTCTCAATTTGGGATGGCAAGGGGTATGGCAGTTGCACCAGTTAGGTATCTTCTATCAGTGTAGCAATGGGCCATCTCATTCCCATATTCCTGAGCTAGGTTCCAAATGATCCTTTTTTTCTTCAATAGTACAGTATTTAGAAACAATCTGATGTCCCCCAAGAAAGTTCAAATTGTAGGGAGATTTGGGAAAATTCTTCTTGAAATTTGGTAGGATATTTCAGAATACCTTCCTAGCTTTTCTTTAAATTGGGTCAGACCTTTCACTGAGAAGAGAATATGTACCCTAGGCCAACTGCCCAAGGAGTCTGGGACCTCCTTAATTGGGAAGATTGAAGCCGGGGAAAGGAGATTATATTCTGGGTACAGAAGATTTGCCCCGGGGAGATAAGGGGGCCTTAGGTCAGGGGAATTCAGAGCATTTGTCTCAGACTATGATATGATCCTGAACTAACTTTATAAAGGGGGTCATCCAAAATATTAGTCTTTTTTGCCTTCACAGGTATCTCCATATCTGGGGCACATTCAGCATTTATCAGTAGCATTTTGCAAGAATCTCTAAGGTCAGGATCTTGTGACAAAGCCATGAAGGCATGGGCATACAGGACATCAGCCCATTTCTTCCCCCCCCCCCCACCAAGTAAATCCAATTGGAAAGTTGTATTATAATTTAATGAGCTATTTATTGGCCATTTCTCCTGGTCTTGCAGAGTATATTAAGGTCAGGTGGTGTTACAAAGGAAGACAAGGCACTCCAAACTTTGCCAAATTGCTTAAAAGAGAGGCCAAAGGGGAATCCTTGGAAATTGAAGGTCCCTGTCCCTTGTTCTGGTTTCCCTTATCATCCCAGTGTCCTGAGAGAGAAAAGGGAAGAAAAAAAGGCATCCTTTCTGATAAAGTCCTTCTCAAACTAACTGAAGTATGGCACTTGCTAATTGGTTCCCCAGAACCTAAAGAAACAGTCATCTGTGAAAAGCTGAGACTTTCCAAGGGGCTCCATCACAGAGTAGGGAAAAGGGAAGGGGCGGGGGGAAGTCAAAGGACTTTTATCTGAAAAAGAGTCCATCAGATCCAAAAAGTGATCCTGACCTGTTTTGTGATACCAGAAATGTTCCAAGAAAGTCTAGTTTTGAGGCAACAGTGAGGGAACTCACACAGGAATCTCTTAATGAAAGCTCTATTGTCGCTAAATCCCCAGGCCAAGTAGCAGAGTCAGCTAAATGCCACCTGAGAGGAAATTTGGGAGAGCTTAAGTAGCAAAATTTTGAACTTCAACTATATGCAAGGGAAATTTCCATTTGCTGGATTCTCAGGATAGTGGTAAGGTGCAAGGAACATTCACTGAGTATTTCAGATAAGGAATAAGCATGTACTTTATCTAAGATGATTACCTGTTCTGGGACCAATTTGCAAAACATGCTTATGTCAATAATTCTCCATTGGGACCCCTTTTTACACAAAGTCCAAGTTATACATTATAATATTACATTTAGCCCTATTATTACTACTATATCAATCAATCAACAATTATATCTTGAGCTTCAAACCTACTTGAACCAAAAATAATAATTGATGGTGCTTTAAGCTTCATAAAACACTTTGTGTAGCTTATTCGATCTCAAAACAACTCTATTGATCAAAGACAATCCTGAGAGACCTGTCATAGAAAGTGATATCTATATCCAGTGGGAAAAAACCCCCAACCAAAACCACTGGGTTCTGAATGTAGAGCAAAGGGCACTATGTTCATTTTTTTAAAATTTCTTTTATTTTTTTCTTTCTTTCTCACGTTTCCTCCCACCCCAGTTCTGATTCCTCTTTCACAACATGACTTATATGGAAATATGTCAAACATGATTATACATATACAATGTTTATCAGATTGTTCACTGCCATGGGAGTGGTTCACTTCATGGGAAGGGAAGAGGGAAGGATGGTAGAAGAATGTGGAACTCATAAACTTGCAATTGGATGAATGTTGAAAAGTATCTTTGCATGTAACTGAAAAAATAAAGTACAAGGGGGTGGCTAGGTGGAGTAGTGGATAAAGCACCAGCCTTGGAGTCAGGAGTACCTGGGTTCAAATCTGGTCTCCGACACTTAATAATTACCTAGCTGTGTGGCCTTGGGCAACCCACTTAACCCCATTTGCCTTGGAAAAAAAACCTAAAAAAAAAGTCAACTTTATAAGGAAAATATTCCAGACATAGTTATTCCCACTTCAAAGAGGAAACCAAGGTTAAGAAAGAATTGAGGTTTAATAACAAATTTTTAGTGCACAGTTGATTCACTGAGTTTAGGCAATGGGCTTCCAAACCACACTTTGAAATGAATGTGACAGAATTTTTGGTAAAATGCAACAATACTACTATTCCAAATTGTTTATGTAACAAAAGTTTGAGAGATGCTCTTCCTGTTTGTAGGAAGAAAACCTCTAACATTTTAATAAACTGAAATGCTTGGAAATGAACTCTTCTCTTTATTTTCTAATTGAATTCATTCATATCTTAACTATGATTCTTTTGTAAAAATAAAATCTTTTATGTATTAATCACATTTCTGAATTAACAGTATTTCTATTGTAATTGAATAGTTCTTTAAGATCTTTCATACATCTGAGTTGTGATTATTCATATTAATTCTCATTGTAGTTGTCATATACATCAGAGACAGTGTTTAAGCTTAGGAACCCTGAATTCAAGTCCTACCTCTGACAAAAACTGCCTGGGGTAAGTTATCTAACTTCTTGGAAAGTTACTTAAAGTACTCTCTAAGCAGAAGAGGTACTAATATGTATCAGTAAAGGGAAATTCACTCAGGAGTTCTCTAGACCATTGAAATTACAGGTTTGTCTAGGAGGGCTGGGAATTCAGGGAAGCCTGGAAGGATTTGCATGAACTGATGCTGAGTGAGCTGAGCAGAACCAGAAAAACACTTTACACCCTAACGGCAACATGGGGACGATGATCAACCTTGATGGACTTGCTCATTCCATCAGTGCAACCATCAGGGATAATTTGGGGCTGTCTGTGATGGAGAATACCATCTGTATCCAGAAAAAGAACTGTGGAGTTTGAACAAAGATCAAGGACTATTACCTTTAATTTAGGAAAAAACAAATGATAACTTATTATCTGATCTTGCTATCTATTTTACTTCATCTTTCTTCCTTAAGGATATGCTTTCTCTCTTATCACATTCAATTTAGGTCAATGTATACCATGGAAACAATATAAGGATTGGCAAATTGCCTTATGTGAGGGGTGGGGGGAGGGAAGTAAGATTAGGGAAAAAATTGTAAAACTCAAAATAAATAAAATTGTTTTTAGGTTTTTCGCAAGGCAATGGGATTAAGTGGCTTGCCTAAGATCACACAGCTAGGTAATTATTAAGTGTCTGAGGTTAGATTTGAACTCAGGTTCTCCTGACTCCAGGGCCAGTGCTCTATCCACTGCTCTACCTAGTTGCCCCAAAATAAATAAAATATTTTTAAAAAATTACAGGTTTGTTCTCTAGCTTTACATATACATAGATATAGATATAGATATGGATATAGATATAGATAGTATATGTAGGAGATTGTTCTACAAGTTTTGTTTCTTGAATGGAAAGCTGTATCTTGTTTTGTAAATCTCTGATATGAGTTTATTTTCTTGTGATTTATTTAAAAAAACATCCTGCTTAATTGAGCATTATAGTTAACTTGATTCTGTTTAACTAAGGTATTATGATATTTGAGGAATGGTTTTTTCCCCCTCTTAATAGAATTCAGGTCATTTAGGATCAAGTATTAAAGGGACACTCAAACTAGATTGACCCTTAGATAGTATTTCAAATGAATTTCCAGGATATGTTTTTTTTTTACCCTATATTTCAGATAAGGAAAAATGCCTAGGGTGCAAAGTAGATAATGTTGATGGGGCTGCTAGGGAATGCTCTTTGTCTTTGGTTTCTTGAGATGGAAATATAACATTTCAAGCATATCCATTTTTTAAAATTGAATTTATTATTTTATAAAAGTCTTGAATTTCTACCTTTTTCCCTCTTCACCCCATACTAGAGAAGGCCACTGTTTGACATAGATTGAGAAATATATGTAAATCATCTATGCATTCTTCTGTTTTTCAGTTCTTTCTCTGGAGGTAGATAACATTTTCCTTTATAGGTCCCTTATAGCTAATTTGAAAATTTACAGTACTCAGAATAACTTTGTCACAATTGTTCTTTGGACAATATTGCTATTACTATACACAATATTCTCTTGGTTCTGTTCATTTTATTTCTCATTATTTCACACAAGTCTTTCTATGTTTTTCTAATATTAACCAGATTATCATTGCTTACAACACAGGAATACATCTTTTTGAATATTTTCACTCATGAAGATAGGAAACTAAAAAATAAAGAAAAAACCAAACCAAAATCTAGCTAATGGGATTTTAAAAAAAATCTACCAGAGTTTATGGACTGACATTATTATGGCATTAACAGAAGTAGTTCTGGGAAAGCATATCTACTTGAATGGAAATACCTTGTATTCAGTGAACATATAGTTGCTTGTCCCATTTAGGTAATGACTCTGATTAGACACCCAGCTGTCAGTAATGTTTGTGTTTGGTCGGTTTTTATGTAGTCTCTCATCGACATATATTCTGATTCAGTTTATTCCTTCTGCACTTTTTGGTGGGTACATCTTTTGACTGGTGTAAAATTTCTTATTTTACATATTTACTTATAATTCCACTTTGTATTTGACAAAGGAAATTGAATGGATGTTTGAATTTGTAAGTTCTCTGTTATCTATAGAATGTAATCACATAACAAGCTAGGAAACATTAGAAAAGGAGGGGAAAAAGCATCCTTTGAGAGGGGAAGTAATTACCTAAAATTAGATCAAGCAAAAGCTGCTCTGAGTTGCTAAATTGCACATAGCAAGCTGAATAAAGGATAATTCCATGTGCTTAAAACCCCCCCCAGCTATACAAAAATGTGATGAACAATGCCTGGCACTATCAAGCCTGCTCACTTTATAGCTCAAGATCCTTTTTTCTATTATTATTTGCCTAATAGAAAGAAAACACAATGTAACCCAATTTTTTAAAGGTTCTTCTGAAACTGATGCAAAACTAATTACTAGTAGATGATTCTAGAATGACATCTGAGAAATTAGTTTAGAATCTAATATTTATGATCACATTATGAAAACTACCCATATAGGTGTCCCACTTTCACAGTGTCTTTAAGCACATTAGTAATAAACATGGGGGCAGCAAAGGAATTACTTTTCTTTAAAAATTCCAAAACAAAGAATATATTGAATGAGCAAAGCATGTTAGGAAGGGGGTGATCTTGTGAATTGTATTTATATGGAGAAATCATCTCTCTTTAACACTAGCTAGGCCCCTTTTCTCCCCTTGAACCCCACCTCTTTGATTGATGAGGGTAGAAAAATATAATCATAGGGTAGGAAGTGTATTTGATAGAGCAAAATTTGAGTTTGCTTTGTAGGGGTTTATTGATCAATCAATAAGCATTTATTCAGTCCTTACTATATGTCATGGTATTTGATACTGGAGCAATCAGAACAAAAACTAAACAGTCCTCGAGGGGCTTACATTTCATGGGAGACATATGTACATATTAATATGATCAAATTAAATCCAAGGTATCATACATTCTGTTGAATGCAACATTCAAATATTATATTTGACCAAGGAGTATTCCTCGAGGACGTGTCCTTTCTCTTCCATTTCTCTTTTGATTGACCAGGAGTTTCCTCAGATTCACTTGTGGAGGAGACAGAAGGAACTGACATATTTTCACTCCCTTGAATTGTTAAAATAAACTGGACCAACTGGGAGGCCAGGGTGTTCAAGGGACCAAAGGATGTGGGTAGAGATGGGATCTATGAGCTAGGTATTAAATTTATTAGAGAAGGAAAATAATCTGGAGATCCTTAGATGAAAACAATAAGGATCTGGACAGAATGGAGTAAACTTTAAAGTAGGACAGACAGTTGCAAAGTGATGATAAGAAAGGTAGAGTCTGGAAAGCCAGTGGTCTAATTATAGAAAGAAAGCACCTCTCCTCAGGTGACAGAACCTGGGACAATCAACCAACTGCCCTGTGCTAGTTCCAGTTCTTTTCACGGTTTCTAGGATTATAAACATTCATCTCTATAGAAACCCAGTGAAATTGATGCAAAACTCATCATTCTATTCATTTATCTATCTATCTATCTATCTATCTATCTATCTATCTATCTATCTATCTATATTTGTCTGTTCATTCATTTATTTTTTGTTTGTTTGCTTGTTTATTTATCTAGCTGTCTATTTATATATTTGTTTGTTTATTTATTTATTTGTTAGGGTTTTTTTTGCAAGGCAACGGGGTTAAGTGGCTTGCCCAAGGCCACACAGCTAGGTAATTATTAAGTGTCTGAGGTCAGATTTGGACTCAGGTACTCCTGACTCCAGGGCCAGTGCTTCTATACACTGCACCACCTAGCTGCCCCCCTGCAAAGCTGATTGATTGTATCTCTGGAGTCAAATAAATTGGAATATAGGATGACTACACGAATTCTCATCCAAGTACCATCTGACTCAGTTGGCCTGTATTAGAAAATAATCCATTTATAATCCAATCTGAAATATGTCACCTTTCAAAACCACATGTTGCTATATTCTGTTCAACTATAACTAACTTTGTGTTACTAATGCCTTCCCAACAAGTGAGCAACACACACACACACACATACACACACACACACACACACACACACACACACACACACACACACACAGACATGGTATGTATATTTTTCTCCAAAGGAATGTGGTTCTTGAAGTTCAGAAAGCTACCCTGTATATACTTTATTGGAAAATTAAACAATCCTGAATGAGCCCCTAAAAGCATGATTCAGGATTCCCAAATTTTTAGCTCACAAAGATTATATCCAACTTTGGGGTCCTTCCTAAAAGTTCACATTCTCTATTTGGATCATTATATCATCACTCAGGGTTTTGACTGGGGGGAAATATAGAAATATATCCCATATCTAGATTTCCATAAATTTAAGAAAAAGGACCTACAGGTCCCATATAAGCATTCAACGTGTCGGGTGGCATATAGACCTTATTTCACCCCACAGAATACATAGGTTTAGAGCACTCACAGGAATCCATAGACAAAAACAGAAAACATTCATAATAACTCAAAACAATTCACATAATTCTCTTCTCTTTGTAAAGAGGAAGCACCCTACTGAAGATAGTAACAAATAACCAACTTCCCTGTGCTAGTTCCAGTTCTATAATGATCATTAATTGTATAATGTATAAGCATATATTACATATGAATATAATTATATTATGGATCCCACATTTCTACCAGGGTGGAATAATATTTTTAACTCCAGTTATTTAAAATCTTCTTGAAAGGGAACTTAACATGGGTTTGTTAAGAGGATAACACCCGTATATTACAGTGAATCCTTCTCTCCTGAAAAACCCTTTTCATACAAATAAAGTCAGATTTAAAAAATGGAAAAATCTTAATTTTTCATAGGTAGGCCAAGCCAATATAATAAATGACAATCTACTTAGTTTACTTATTCAGTTTCATACCAATAAAACAACTGAAAAATTATTTTATAGAACTAGAAAAAAATAACAAAACTAACCTGGAAGAACCAAAGGTCAAGTTTATCAAAGAAATCAATAAAAATGTTAAGGAAGATAATCCAACAATACTAAATCCCAAACTATTACAAAGTGATAATTATCAAAATAATCTTGCACTGGCTAAGAAAGAGTGGTAGATCTGTGGAATATTTCTACAACATAGCAGTAAATGACTCTATTGATTAGTATTTGAAAAAGAAAAAGACCCAATCTTTTGGGACAAGAACTCACTCTTTGACAAAAACTGATAGGAAAATTGTAAAACAGATTGACAGAAACTAGGTATAGACTAATATCTCACACTGTATTCCAAGATAAGGTCAAAATGGGTGCATGACTTAGACATAAAAGGTGTTATCATAAGCAAATCAGGGGAGCATGGAAAATTTTACTTGTCATTTCTGTGGATAAGGAAAGAATTTATTCTCAAACAAGAGATAGCATTACAGGAATGTAAAATTAATCTTAATTATTATTGAATTTAAAGTTTTTTCTTTTTTTTAAAAAACTTTTACTTATTTAAGGCAATGGGGTTAAGTGACTTGCTCAAGGTCACACAGTTAAGCAATCATTAAGTGTCTGAGGCTGGGTTTGAACTCTGGTCCTCCTGAATCCAGGGCTGGTGCTCTAACCACTGTGCCACCTAGTTTCCCCCTAAAGTTTTTTCACAAACAAAACTAATACTGCCAAGATTAGAAGGAAAGCAAAAAAAAAAATTAAAGCAAGTTTCTTGATAAAGGCCTCATGTCTCAAATATATAGAAATGAGTCAGATTTATAAAAGTATGAGTCATTTTCCAGTTGAGAAATGGTCAAAGGATATATGAAGAGGCAGTTAGTTTTCAGAAGAAAAAAATCAAAGCTATCTATTGTCGTATGAAAAAGTGCTCCAAATTACTATTTTTTTTCTTTTTTTTTAATTTATTTTTATTCTCATTTTGTACAAATTTTTTTTACATTAATAAAATATACTTGTTTACAAGTAAATAAAATACCCCTCCCCCCATGAATATAGATAGACTTGCTTGGGCGAAAAAGTAAAGGGGAGAGAAAAAAATTAAAATTAGAAAAAATAATAGTAATAATTTTAGGTATGGCCAGGTGGTACAATGGACGAAGCACCAGCCCTGGAGCTATGAGTGCCCGAGTCCATATCCAGCCTCATAAACCCAGCAATCACCCAGCCGTGTGACATGCAAGCCACCCGATCCCCACTGCCCTGCAAAAACCAAAAAGAAGAAAAAAAAAAAAGACCCAAAATAAAATAAAATAGTAATAATAGCAGGGGTGGCTGGGTGGCAGACAGAGCATTGGCCCTTGAGCCAGGAGCACCTGGGTCCGAATCGGGCCCTAGACACCCAAAGATCACCCTGCTATGTGGCCCCAGGCAGGCCACCCAGCCCCACTTGCCCTGCACCCTCCCCCAAATAATCATAACAAAAAATGTGCTTCAGTCTTTGTTCCAACACCAACAACTCTGTCGCAGGTCCATTCTTTATGATAAATCCATGGCAAAAGTTACTTCCATATTTTTCCACTGTTGCCATTGCTGATCGCAACTCCCTCCTTTCTTATTTCTCCACTACCATGTACTCTATTTTCTCTCTCCTTTCACTATGACTCTGTTGTATGGTCGCTGAGTGGCACAGCAGACAGATCCCTGGTCCTGGGGCCAAGAAGCCCTGAGCCCCCATACCACCCTTTAGGCCCAGAATCCACCTGGCCCTATGGTCCTGGGCAGGGCATCCAATCCCATCCCCTTGCAAGAAGTAAAAAAGAAAATGTGTTATATCTGACCACTGTACCCCCATGGTCCATCCTCTCCTCCTTTACTCACATCCCCACCCCTTCCCCCTGCTCCCCCCCTCCTTCTTACTCCAGTTGTCTATACCCCATTGTGTATATTTGCTGTTTCCTCTCCTAGCCATCTCTGATGAAAGCAAAGGTTCCCTCATTCCCCCTTGCCTCCCCCCTTCCATATCATTCCAATAGCTCATTGTAATAAAGAAAAATCTTATTATGTGAAATATCTTGGACTATTCCCCCTCTCCTTTTTCTTTCTCCCATTCCATTTTCCTTTTTTTTCCTATTGACTCCATTTTTACACCATATTTTATCTTCGAATTCAGCTTTCTCCTGTGCTTCAACTATAAAAGCTCCCTCTACCTGCTCTATTAACTGAGATGGTTCATATGAATATTATCAGTATCATTTTTCTATATATGCAGTTCATCCTCATTAAGTCCCTCATATTTCCCCCCTCTCCTCCAATCTCCATGCTTCACCTGAGTCCTGTATCTGAAGATCAAACCTTCTGTTCAGCTCTGGCCATTCCAAAAGGAACCTTTGAAATTCCCCTGGTTCATTGAAAGTCCATCTTTTTCCCTGGAAGAGGACATTCAGTCTTGCTGGGTAGTTCATTCTTGGCTGCATTCTAAGCTCTTTTGCTTTCTGGTATATTATATTCTAAGCCCTATGAGCTTCCAATGTAGTTGCTGCTAAGTCCTGTGTGATCCTGACTGCAGCTCCATGATATTTGAACTGTGTCCTTCTGGCTGCTTGTAATATTTTCTCTTTGACTTGGGAGTTCTGGAACTTGGCTATAATATTCCTAGGGGTTGGTTTTTTGGGATCTCTTTCGGGGGGGGGGGGGATCGATGGATTCTCTCCATTTCTATTTTGCCCTCTGCTTCTAGAATATCAGGGCAATTTTCCTGTAGTAATTCTTTGAAAATGATGTCAAGGCTCTTTTCCTGATCATGACTTTCAGGTATTCCAATAATTTTCAAATTATCTTTCCTAAGTCTGTTTTCCATATCAGTTGTTTTTTCAATGAAATATTTCACATTTTCTTCTAATTTTTCATTTTTTTGGTTTTGAAGTATTGATTCCTGATTTCTGGTAAATTCATCAATCTCCCTGTCTATTCTTTGTCTAAAGGATTTGTTCTCCTCAGAGAGTTTTCTTATCTCTTTTTCCATGGGGCCAATTTTGCTTTTTACAGCATTCTTCTCCTCAATAACTTTTTGAACTGTTTTATCCATTTGACCTAAGCTGGTTTTTAGCATGCTATTTTCTTCAGCATTTTTTTGGATTTCCTTGACTAAGCTGCTGACTTCATTTTCATGTTTTTCCTGCATCTGTCTCCTTTCTTTTCCCAGTTTTTCTTCCAACTCCCTCATTTGATTTCAAAGTCTTTTTTGAGCTCTATCATAGCCTGAGCCCAATTTCTGTTTTTCTTGGAGTCTTTAGATGCAGGAGCTTGTGCTTCCTCATCTTCAGACTGAGTATTTTGATCCTTCTTGGGCTCATTTGCAAAATATTTCTCAATGGTCTTCCTCTTGTTTCTTTGCTTGTTCATTTTCCCAGCCTAAGCCTGTTTTTTGGGGTGCTTCCTGAGCTTTTGGGACACTCCCACAAGGGTCTCAGTGTGTGAGATTCTGTCCTCCCTCCTGGTCTGTGAATGACCATAAGCTCCCCCCTCTGCCACAGGGCCGAGATGGGGGGGCCCTGTTGTTCTATGGGGGAGCCTAGACTGGGATCAGGATCTGAATGTGGTCAGAGCCCCAGAGTCCTGTTCCAGGGGCAGAGGACAGAGCTCGGCAGTCTCTCTCTCTTCACTCCCCTCCCCTCAGCTCAATGGGCTCATGCCCTGGGGGCTCCTGCTTATGGGCTCAGCCTGCTTCTGTTTCTGGCTCTGGGCTGTGGAAAGACCAAGCTGCTGTCTGTGTGCCCTGAGGGCTGGGCTCCCAGCGCCCTGGGGCTGCCTCTGGTTGGCTGAAGTTCTTTGGCTCTGGCGGGCCACCCCTCTGGCAGGCCGCCCCTCCAACCCCGGGAGCAGAGCCTTTCTGCTTTTTTCCAGGTTACCTTGAGTAGGAGAACTGCCTCACTCGGTCCCTTTGTGGGTTTTGTCTCTTGAAAGTTTAGTTAGAGTCCTTAGTTTATGAGTTTTTATCAGAGAGCTCCTAAGACTGGATCTCTTCATGTCGCCATCTTGGCTCTGCCCCCCCCCCCAATTACTATTGATAAAAGAAATGAAAATTAACTCTGTAGTAACCCCTCTCACCTGATTGCATAATATAATAGAAAAGGAAAATAAAAAATGTTGGAGGGGATCTTGGAAAATTGGGACACTAATGCACTTTTGATGGGATTATGAATTGACAACCTACTCTGTAAAGCAATTTGGAATTATAGCCAAAGGGCTAGAAAACTGCATACTCTTTGATCCAGCAAAACCACTACTAGGTCTGTATCCCAAAGAGATCAGAAAAAAGGAACGAAAAGGACCTATAAGGACAACAATAATTATAACAGTTCTTTTTGTGCTGGCAAAAACTTGTAAACTGTGGGGATGTTCATCTGTTGTGGAACAGTTGAACAAATTGTGGTAAATGACTGTGATGAAATATAATTGTATTAGAATTAATGATAAGCAGAAAGGTTTCAGAAAAAACCTGGGAAAACTGAGATAAACTGATGCAAAGTGAAGTGAGCAGAACAAGGAGAATTGTACATAGTAACAGCAGTATTGTATGATGATTAAGTGTGAGTGACTTAGCTATTCTCAACAATAAAATGATCCTAGACGTTTTTGAAGGATTTATGATGAAAATGCTTATCCATCTCCAGAGAAAGAACTGATGGAATCTGAATGCAGATTGAAGCAGACTTTTTTTTTAAGCTACTTAATTTTCCTTGTTATTTTTTCAATCTATTTTCTTTTGCAATCTGACTAATATAGAAATATGTTTCACACAACTGCACATGTATAATTTATATCAAATATTATTTTTTCAAGGGTGGGGTGAGAGAAGGAAGCAGAGAATTTTAAAAATGAATGTTAAAAATTGTTTTTACATGTAATTAAAAAAATAAAATATAAACACTCTCGCATTAAAAAAATCAAATACATAAATGAACCAACAATTCATGGTTAAGGAAGGGGACAAAATACAAGCTTTTTCTTCACCTTACCTGAGCTTTTTTAGACATGTTATGTTAGGAAGAAAGGTATGAGAGAAAAGGCAGAAAATGTGTTGGTTCATTTCTATAAATTCTAGACTAGATGGCTCTTCTCATTTGGTGGCAGCTGGACTTCTGGCCAAGATGGTGGAGAAAAGACAGGCACAGTTCTAAAGTCTCCTGATCTTTCCCCATCTATCATATGAAACAAACCTCTTAACAGAAATCCAACCCACAAAACCCAGAAAGAAAAGCCAGGAGAAAGAACATCTACCTCAGGATTTGTCTTCTGAAGCAACCATGGGTGAGTTCTGGCAGGCCAGTCCACTTGCAGAGGGTGGATCAGCCCCGGATCAGCAAGATTAGAGGCTGAATTGGAGCCAGGGAGTCTGAGGAGCCCTAGAGATGGATCTGCTGGATCAGCAGTGGGGCTAGACAGCAGGGGCTTGAGTTAGCTAGGGAGCAGAGGTGCGCTGACCCTCTGGAGCTTGCCGACAGGGCTGTGGGGAGAGTTCCGGTGCAGGAGAGCTGAGGACACCATCCCCAGGCTCCTCTGCTCTGAGGAACTCTGAGTGCATGCCTTCTTTGCTGCTGAGGGCTCTTCCCAGAACAAACAATTGCAGACTACTTCTACCTCAGGCACAGGTGTGTGAGCAGAAGAACCAGCCCAGCTGACAATAGGGAGAGGAATGACCTCAAGCCAGGATAAAGTCCACCAGTGATTGAAGGCAAAAGGATTCAATAGCTCCACCTCCCCCCCCCCCCCCAAGCTAAGGGAGAGGGCCTCAATCAAGGTCAGAGACAAGCCAGAGAAAGCAACCAACACCTCCTACTGGCCAGCCAGAGAAACTTCACTCAGTGAGTAAAGCCTCTAGCAATCCCAACACCAAATCCCTGTGAACCAGCCCCTCCCCAACTCAAGGTCTTAGCAAAATGAAGAAGCATCAGCAGAAAGGTGGATCCATAGAAAAATTCTTGGAAGGAAAAGATCCTAATTCAGAGAAACCTAGAACCTTTGAGGAGAATATGATCAGAAAGACTCCCTTGAAGAATTAAGGAAGGAGTTTAAAAATCAGTTGGAAAATTTGGCAAAACAATCCCAAGAGAAGATTAATACCTTGCAACAAGAAAACCAATCCTTAGAAAATACAATTGGACAAATCCAAAATGAGAATAAATCTCTCAGATCCTCAATTGAGAAAATGCAAAAAGAAAATAATTCTCTCAGAACCTCAATTGGTCAAATGGAAAACTCTTTCAAAGAATTGACCAATTGGAAAAGGAATTGCAAAAGGTTAATGAAGGAAACTCCTCCCTAAAAAAAGAATGGAGTCTGTAGAAACTAATGACTTCATGAGACAGCAAGAGCCTGTCAAACAAAATCAAAAAATAGAAAAAATAGAAGAAAATGTAAAATACCTCATCAGCAAAACCACTGACCTCGAGAATAGGTCAAGAAGGGGCAACCTGAAAATTATTGGACTTCCTGAAAACATTGAAGAGAAAAAAAAAAAAGCCTGGATTTAATATTACAGGATCTAGTGATGGAAAATTGCCCTGATATCATGGAACCAGGGGGCAAAGTATTTATTGAAAGAATACACTGATCCCCTCCAGAAAAAGATCCTAAAATGAAAACACCAAGGAATGTTGTGGCCAAATTCCAGAACTATCAGATAAAAGAAAATCCTGCAAGCAGCCAGAAAGAAACAATTTAAATATCAAGGAGCCACAGTAAGGATTATGAAGGACCTGGCTGCATCAACATCAAGGCATCCAAGGGCCTGGAATGAGATATATTGAAGAGCAAGGGAGCTTGGAATGCAGCCAAGAATCCACTACCCTGCGAAGATGAGCCTTCTCTTCCAAGGAAAAAGATGGACATTTAACGAAATGGAAGAATTCCAAAAATTCCTGATGAAAAGACCAGAGCTAAACAGAAAATTTGGACATCAAACAGGAGGTTCAAGAGATACATGAAAAGGTAAAAGGTGGGGGGGTATATCCCAGGATGAAAAAGATTCTCATAAATCTTGAGAACTGTAACTCTAACAGAGAGAATATACCTAGCCAGAAGTGATGGACATTCATGATCTATCCATGAGACTGCTATCTAATGGGATATAACTGGCTTTAACTCCACTTGGGAGAAAGACTCTAATAACTCTCAAGAATTGTAACTCTATTAGATAGAATGTACTTAGCTAGAAGTGACGGATACTCAGAATTTTCTATGACTTAGATAGAATGACCTAAAAAACACTACCTCCTTAAAAAGGGGGACAGGAAGGAGATGGGAGGAAGGAGGGGATTGAATGGGGTAAATCTCATTACACTAAGAGGTACAAAATACCTATGGTAATAGAGGGGAAGAAGGAGGAGATGAGAAACACCTGAATCCTCTTCTCATCAGACTTGGCTTAAAGTCAATTTACACATAACTTAGTTAACTTAAAAAACATCTAACCTTTCAAGTATTAAAAGGGGAAAAGGGGAGTGGGGACAAAGAAAGGGAGGGGGAGGGGGGAAAAGGGGTACTAACAAAAGGAAGGGAAGGAAAAAGGGAAAAAGGGAAAGGGAAAAGAAAGGGGAGGGAGTGATATAGGAGGGCAAACACACTGAAGGGGATGATATTCAGAAACAAAATATTGGGGAATACAGATAAAGGGAGGGGAAAGGGGGGGGGAAATACAAACAGAGGGAAGATAGAATGGAGGGCAATAAAGAATAAGTTATCATAACTTCGAATGTGAATAGGATGAACTCTCCCTTAAAACGTAATTGAATAGCAGAGTGGATTAAAAACCAGAATCCTACAATATGATTTCCCTCTTAACACATTTAAATTGGATTAATGTACAACATGGAAACAAAATAAAGACTGACAGATTGCTTTGGGGGGGCAGGGGGGAGGTAAGATTGGGAGAAAAATTGTAAAACTCATTTGGTGGTAGCTCCAGTCTCTAAAACTTGTCCTTAAAAGCCACCACAGAGTAGTTCTAAACCAACAAATATATCTTGGGACAACCCTAGGTACTGAAACAAATTTGGAGTCATTTTTTTGTCCTTTTAACAAGGTCCTAATGTCCATGTTCATATTCTATTGGGAGAATAATGGACAATCAAAAATTCAGAACAAAGACTCAACTTTCAGTAAACTCAGGAAATTGATCAGGAAACCTGACCAACTTTTCTTTACATGTTTATATATTTTAACTAATAAAATGCTTTTAGAATTCCTTTCATTCTTAGGAATCCAAATAAGAGTTAACAACTGAGATAGAGAAGTGAGATAAAATGTGTAAAGTGCAGGGTTTGGGTGAATAAACTATATTTTCTACACCTGAAGGTCTGTGTGATAGAATATTTTAAGATATATTATTTCCTTTTCCCTTCACACAAATATGTGTATGTTCATGTTCAAGAAAGGGCATAGGAATCAGGAAAGTTTAGTTTGAATTCCATTACCACTGAAGAAACTGTGTTATCAATGATAAAATTACAGAGACTTACAGAACTGCAAGAGATTTACCTATCTAGTCCAATCACCTCTTTGTACATTGGAGTTATCTAAAGTCCTGATGAAATTAACTAATGCTCTTATTCAAAACTTTAATTAATCTTCGTCCCTTGTTTTCAAAACATTACTATTTGCTATTAGTATTAGAATAGCTTGAGAGCTTCAAATAAAAGGGCAATGTAATATAAACCAAACACTTATTATAAAAAAATGAATTACTGGTTCAAACTAATTCTAGGTGGACAATATAAAACTTAGGGAAAATATCCTTTTTTGTATCTAGAAGAATAATTAATATGTTTTACATTTGTGAAGGAAGACAACATCTATCAATTGTGTCAGTGATACCTCAATGAGGCCACACAATTCTCAAAACAGAGGCAAAGATACCACTAGCACATTTCTTCCTCCCATGTTCTCACTCTCAGCATTTAGAGGTGGGGGTTGGAGAGAATGTACATTTCACTAGTTTCTATAATTTGGATCATTTGATCCGTTCAGAGATAATGTATATTTGCTAGACAGTTTAACATAAAAATTCCTAGAATTCCTACTGCAAACATCCAACGACAATTTGCCTATTATTTAACATATATTTTGCAAGTAAAATATATTAAATATCATCCAGGTCAGAGAGGCAGATACACAAACATTAAAATAGATCTTTGCATTTTCAATTATATCATTCTGAAGCAGAGAAGAAATGTATAAGGCAGACTTCCTTCCTTATTCTCTCTCTCTCTCTCTCTCTCTCTCTCTCTCACACACACACACACACACACACACACACACACACTTTGCTCTGCACTCAAACTAGCTTGCTGGCTGTTTTCTATAATGCAACATTCATTTTTCAACATTGAGAACACACAGAAAGAGAGAAATAAATATCTGCAAATAATATTAACTAGATTACAAACTCCTGGAAGGCAAAACACATTGCTTTTGTATCCCCTGGGGTGGGATAAATAATTCAACAAGCTTTTATTAAGTTCATAAAGCATCCTTTATCAAGTATCTTGCTTATTCAAAGCATTGTGATAAATTAGGGATATAGAAACCTAAATTCTATTGAAGAATTACATTTCCACAAGTAAGTAATTATAGGGTACTTAAAAAATAATAAAAATTTCAAGTAAGAGGAAGTGTCAGTAATAGGCAAGTCTTACAAAGGTGGTGACATCTCAGCTAATGTTTTAAAAGAAATTAAGGGAATTCTACAGGAAGCTGATGAGTAGGAAGTATGACATTCCAAAATGTACTTCTATAGTGAAAAGGTCCATACTTCTGCAAAGGACAGAGATGAGAAATGAATGTTGCATATAGAAAACAGTCAGCAAGCTAGTTTGAGTGCAGAGCAAAATGTGTTTGTGTGTGTGTGTGTGTGTGTGTGTGTGTGTGTGTGTGTGTGAAAGAGAGAGAGAGGGGTGGCTAGGTGGTGCAGTGGATAAAGCAACAGCCCTGGAGTCAGGAGTACTTGGGTTCAAATCCGGTCTCAGACACTTAATAATTACCTGGCTGTGTGGCCTTGGGCAAGCCACTTAACCCCATTTGCCTTGCCAAAAAAAAAAACCTCAGAGAGAGAGAGAGAGAGAGAGAGAATACAAATGGAAAGGAAGGTGGAAGTCATGGCAGAAGAATTTAAATGCTATTAGGATAATAGAAATAAATATTGAATGACCTATGGTTATTTTTCAATACAGAGCCTGAACTACCAGGGGACTAACTTGAGTAAGACCAGGCACAAAACATGAAAAGAAATTGATATCAGGGTTTCATAGAAACACGGGAAGGCTTATATGAACTTCTTCAAAGTGAAGCAGAGATGAGAACACAATATACATGATGATAACAATGTGTAATTTAAAAAACCCTAAAGTGAAGATGAACATTTGCTAAATATAATGTCCAGTCTTGGCCTGAGAGAGGAAATGAGGAAATATACCTCCCTCCTTTCAGGAAAGGTGGGAGAATGTTGTACATGTGTAGTCAGATGGAGTTGTGTCAATTTACATTGCTTGGTTTATTTTTGTTACTAAGCACTGCTGATTAGTTTTAGGGGATTATGTCTGGAATAATATAACAAAAGGCATTCAATGAAAGTTATCATGAAAACAATCCAAGTTGAGCAGTTTATATTTTATGTTAGAAGCAATAGATAGTCTTGAAAAATTTTTGAGTAGATGAATGACAGGTTTGGAATGACAGGCATTTTAGGAATATCAGTTTGGCACCAATTTGTAGAGGATCAGTTAGAGAGGAGAGAGACAATGCTATTCAATAAGCATGGAAATGATAACTAATTGATAAATATTTTTGAATGACTTGGACAATATAAGGGCATGTTAAGGTGATTTAAATCTATTTTAATAGATCTTTTAAAATGGTTATGTTGGAGGGAGGTATTTAAGAACCTTCAGTTAAATCCTAAACCAATACCAAACCTAATCTAAGGAGGTAATAGAAAATTACAATGGAAATTGAAATTTAAGGACAATTAAACCATGTATTACCTAAAAAGGTTGCAGCTAAAATCATGCTTTAATGACTTTAGGAATAGAGCCTTTTAGGGAATATGGCAAGAATGAAAGGGAAAGCACACAGCTGAACTGCATTTACCCTAAGATTTTTCCTTCCTTTTCATCTGAAATCTCTTTTAGATATTAGTCTATTTAAGTTTGATTGCCACTAGTTCAAACTTGGTTCCTGAGACCCTCAGATTTTCTAGCTGTGTGACCTTGGGCAAGTCATTTCATCCCATTGCCTTAAATAAATTTTTAAAAATTAGGAAAATTTTCTGACCTAGTATAAATAGAAATTTTTTTCCTTTAGTTCAATTAAGACAATGTTTGGGTTTCTTTGAAGGGAAATGTGTTCAGTGTCTAAGTCTTGTTTTGTTTTCTTTTGTTAGGTTTTTGCAAGGAAAATGGGGTTAAGTGGCTTGCCCAAGGCCACAGCTAGGTAATTATTAAGTGTCTGAGACCGGATTTGAACCCAGGTACTCCTGACTCCAGGGCTGGTGCTCTATCCACTGCACCACCTAGCTGCCCCGGTGTCTAAGTCTTATTCTATATTTCTAATTAAAAAAAATTTGGTTTCTCAACCTCCAAATAGTTATAGATCAGAGGTTGTCTTTGAGTGTGAAGATGTCAATCTGCCATGTTAATACCTGTCTCCTACATGTGAAAGTTGATTTGACCCGTGTTAATAATATCTGGCTAGACTTGCAATAGCACCAATTAATTCCTTTACCTGGGTCAGCAAAATCATAGGATAAGGGATATCATGGATGTCCTATGGTTATTTGTAAACATTCCTTCTCCAACCTAAGTGGAATTCTGATTAACAAGAATTTGAAGAAAATATTATAACTTATGAGATGAGCATAACTTTGTCATCTATATGAAATCTTATTGGTTGCTAACTCAATTTTATGATTCTTTGTTCTTTCTGTATAAAATTTCCCCTCAAATTTTGTATCATGGTTGGTGTCTTTAATGATACCATCCACCCATAGGTTTGGTAAGATCCTAGAGAATAAAATTTCATAGATAAAACTAACTTTTTGTTATTTCATTTTATAGCCTAAAGAAAAATATGTTTAACAATAATTGTGCCATTGTGGATTCAGTTGGATGGGAATTTTGAGAAGGGATGGGCTTCTGTTTAGATTCAGGTATGTTCCTTAGAAGGAAAGGGGTCTGTAAAATAGGTGCCTGTTCTGTAGTCAGAGGTACTCCTTAGGAGAAAAGAGAGCCATAATTTTTATTTTATTTTTTTAGGAAGATTTTATTTATTTTGAGCTTTACCATTTTCCCCCCATTCTTGCTTCCCTCCCCCACCCCCCACAGAAGGCATTCTGTTAGTCTTTGCATTGTTTCCATGGTATACATTGAAGATTTATAACTTTTAAAAGCGCAACTCTATTCCTAACCATTGTTTTAAATTGACAGATGTGGGTTTAGCTAATTTTGATTTGGAAATGGAAAAGATTTTCCTCTGGACAACACCACAACAAGGGATCCCTAGAAAACCAGGACAGATTTTGAACCTGGCACAATAGAGTGACTTGTCTGAAGGTGAGTTTGTTACTTTTCAATTCAAATTGCTCTGGTTTTGTACTGTTGTTTTCTTTGAAGTTAAAGTTTCTCTGGGAGTTTTACTTCTGGTTTTAGGGATTCTCACAGATTTCTGTGAATTCCCTGGTTTTTAAGTGTCTGGATGGGTGTTGAGGATTTATCCCTAGATCTAAGTATGGCATGTCTTTGGTGAAGTGGCCTAATGGTTAGATCTCTAGCACTTTTTCTGGTGAAGTACAAGGAATTTATCTAGCATCCCTGTCATATGTCCAGTGTCTACTATATGTTTATTGTTGCTGTTGTTGTTTTGGGGTTTTTTGTTGTTTAATGTCTTATTTATGTCTTTTTGGTGTTTGGTTTTTGTGTATAGTTATTGCTGTTTAATTGATTGTTTATCTGATCATGGGACAATCTAAATCTAGGATTAGAAATCCAGGAGAAAGGACCCCTGCTTTCTATATGACTAAGCATTATGACTCTAATGACCATGCATTTTGTCAGTGTTGGTATAAACTAACAAGTGATGATCCTAAATTATGTTGGTCCAGAAGTGGGGATCTTTTGAAAGAATTAAATTGAACTACTTTAAAATGAAATTGATTTTAAAAACTATTAAGACTTCTAAAAAAGGAATGGGGATGTTTCCATCACTGATTTTAGTGAGATGCTATGAAGCAAGCACAAAGCTGAAATTTCTCCACTTAAGGCTTTTTCCTCCATCCCCAACCCCCCAAAAGGTAATTGTATCTTAAGACCTCCCTTCTTATTCAGTTTGTTTTTCTTCTCTGGTCTCAGCTTCAGCCTTTTCTCTTAACGAACCACTGGAGCTTTCAAATTCATTCTTTTTTCTTCTCCAAAAACTCCAACTTGTCTACCCCCTTCCTCTTTTGTTTCATCTTTTTCTCCCAATAGTAATCCCTCTGTGACTTCTCTCTCTATCTTCCAATTTCTTCCCCTTTTTCTTTAGTTTCATCTTCTTACCCCTCCAAAAAATTAATTTTTCTGTGACATCTCTTTTCCCTCCAATTTCTTCCCTTTTCTCTTTTGTTTCATCTCCTTATCCCCCCAATATTAATCCCTCTGTGACCTCTTCTCTTTTTCTCCAATTTCTTTCCCCTTTCTTTTTTTGTTTTATCTTCTTCCCCCAATCCCTCCATTGACTCTTCTCTTTGTCTCTCAATTTCTTCTTCTTGTATTCCTTTCTCATCTCGTTCTTACAGTTCTGTTTATTCTTATATTCTATTTCAACCTATTTATTTTTCTTACTCTCCTTTTTCATCTCCTCTTTATTCCACTATTCCTTATCTTTCCTTCTCTTAGTATCATCTTCTCCTTATTCTGCCTCCTCTTCCTATTCCCCAGTGTTTCCCACTGTTCCTTCTGTTACTCTATCCCATCTCCATCTTATGTCTCTGTTACCTCTCTTCCTTCTCTTGCCCCATCTCCAGAAAAGAACCCAAATCCCGATCCTGTTGGGATCTATTCTTTTAAAGTGATAAGTAGCCCATGCCTCTAGACCATTCCAACAACAGTTGGAGAAAGACAGTTACATCTGATGTTTATTTATTTACATTCATTTGTACATGCATATTTCCAAGTTATAAAATTTCCCTCCACCCTTCCTTCCCACCCCCCCTCCCCTCAGTAGGGAACAGTCAGGTTAGTATTTTTACATACATATTTTGTCAAACATATTTACAAATTAGTAATTTTTGGCATGAGGAATTAGGATTAAGGGAAAGAGATACTTTTTAATAAAGTGTTCGTCAGATTCAGTAGGAGTGATTTTTTTTTTTCTGTGTGTTTTGTTTTGTTTCCTCTGGTACAGTTGTCCTAGCTCTCTGGACTGTGGAGAGGAGTTTCGTCCATCAAGGTTGTTCATCTCATAATGCTGTTGATCTGTACACTGTTCTTTTGCTCTACTCCCTTTGCTCAGCATCAAATCCCGTATGTCATTCCATGCTTCTTCAGAGTCTTCTCTTTAGAGAAGACTTCTTCTTTATAAACCAATTATGGTTTCTTATAGTCCTGAGTTCCATCTGATAATAAACATTATACTGTCCCACAGTATAAATTTAAGCCATGGGACAGAGGTGAATTATAGATTCTAAAATAAAAGATTTCCCTGACTCCTGTCAAGATCCAATAGACTTTAATGATCAATTTAAAATTATACTGCAATCCTATCACTCTGAGATCCCAGACAGACATTTGCCCGTTAACTATAACCATAGCTGGAAAAGGAAAGGTAAAGAACTGGTTCAGAAAGGCCAAGAGATAGATTGGGTAGCTTACCCAGATCAGCAAAGGCACTATTTTGATACATGAGTTTTAGGGGATGCTTTAATAGAGCAGTGGATTGTTTTTAAAAAAAATCAAAGCTGTTTTTCAAAAAAAATTAAAGAGCATTTCAATTTTTTCATCATCTAGCGGGAGATTTTGATGCAAATTCTGGTTTAAAGTAGATCAGGAAGGAGGAGGATAGACTTAGTTTCCCCTCTTACTTTGCTAATCTTCAACTTTCTTTGTCATGAAATATTAAAATTACCCAACCAGAATGGCAAACTAAACAACCCCAGTTCCTAGCTGAACTGGCTGAATAACTATCACAGACTTTATCAGCTCAGAGGAAGATCTCCAGAAGAAATGGGAATTGAGGGCAAAGAAAAAAAAAGTCTATACTATACAACTTAAGCAGTTAATAGCTCCTATCCAAAAATTTGTCTGTCATTAGGAGGCAATTTGAGAATCAAGTAATAGGTATTTGTCATTATTGCAAGAAGCCAAGCCCTTGGAGAGCAACAAAAAAAAAAAAAAAGAATTAAAAAGTCCTTCCCCAGGGCAGCTGCTGGGTGGTGCAGTGGATAGAGCACCAGCCCTGGAGTCAGGAGGACCTAAGTTCAAAAAAGTCTTTTCAGGTTTTTAAAACTTCTCTTCTGTTACTCTTAGACAAGTCCATTTTCAGTTATTGTCTTGCTTGACTCTTCCATGGTACCCAACTCTCACACTCTGTGATCCCTTATTCTTCCTCCTTCTGCTACTTATACACTATGGTTGATGTATGCAGTGTCTATTTTTTCATTCCTGTTCATCCCAGTAGTCAATACCTTTTTGTTTTTACATAGGAAGCACAGCAATTTACATGGACAATCTTGTTTTTAAACTGGCCTTGGAATAAGGCGAGGCTACTACTTTTTCAACTCAATTGTTTTATTTAGAAATTAAATATTATCCGGAATTACCACTTTGGTGGTAATTGCCTTTGTTTTCCAGGGTGGGTGCTGAAGACTTGTCCCTAGATCTAAGTGAATAAAATAGAAAGACTAATCCTGTTACAAGAGTATCAGTGTTGTAAAATTCTGGCAAAATCCCTGTACAGAATGGGGAACAATTGTGTAATTTAAGTTATCAAACACGTTTCCATCTTAGAATATATTTATATAAGTTAAGGTGGAAGATAAACAGCAAATTTTTCAGTGTTATTCAAATAAACCATCTATGTGGTCAAAGAAAAATTGTATTTGAGGAAATCTTAAAGCCTTGATAAAACTTTGTCATTTATGTTTAGTAATTTAGTTAGGTATACTCTCCCTGTCTTTTTTTTTTTAAGATTTTATTTATTTTGAATTTTACAATTTTCTCCCTAATCTTGCTTCCCTCCTCCCCCTCCCAGAAGGCAGTCTGTTAGTCTTTACATTGTTTCAGTGGAATACATTGATTTAAGTTGAATGTGATGAGAGACAAATCATATCCTTAATGAAGAAAAATAAAGTATAAGAGATAGTATTACATAGTAAGATAATTTTTTTTAATTAAAGGTAATAGTCTTTGGTCTTTGTTCAAACTCCACAATTCTTTCTCTGGATACAGATGGTATTCTCCATCTCAAATAGCCCAAAATTGTTCCTGATAATTGAATTGATGGAATGAGCAAGTCCATCAAGGTTGATCATCACCCCCATGTTGCTGTTAAGATGTACAAAGTTTTTCTGGTTCTGCTCATTTCACTCAGCACCAGTTCATGCAAATCCCTCCAGGCTTCCCTGAATTCCCATCCCTCCTGGTTTCTAATAGAACAATAGTGTTCCATGACATATACATACCACAGTTTGCTAAGCCATTCCCCAATTGAAGGACATATACTTGATTTCCAATTCTTTGCCACCACAAACAGGGCTGCTAATGAATATTTTTGTACAAGTGATATTTTTACCCTTTTTAATCATCTCTTCAGTGTATAGACCCAGTAGTGGTATTGCTGGATCAAAGGGTATCCACATAGAACTTCCTTTTCTCTGCTCTTTGAAGAAAATACCAAGTTTCATCTGCAGGTGGCATTATGTGCCCCATTTGACTCAAAACGGGTATAAGATTTGGTATGATTTTTGGTATAATTTTGTAACAATAGTTTTTGTATTTTAAAATATGGTAGTAATTCTATAATAATCAGACATATTATTATAAATGATGTTCTCAACCATATATGTAAGTTAGGGTTACTATAGTTTAAAAAAATTCTCTGTTTTATTATTAATTTTTTTCTCTCTCTCCATTTTTCTATAATAGTATCTAGATATTAACATTGTATGTGTTGTTTGCTACATCTTAAATTCAGAAAATCTGTACAAATATATATATATATATATATATATATATATATATATATATATATATACAAGTATTTAAGGATCAGTTTTTAAAAGAATTCTGGAAGCAGGGGTATATTGATTATGTTTATTTGAACATAGATAATAAGTTGACATATTAATAGAGAAATTACTTTTATAAAAATTTATATATGTTATATGTTTTCAAATCTTTTGTTGTAAAATCACTTGTGTAACATGGATAAAATTTTGTGATTTTTCTATGATTTTTTCCTTATTGTTACCACTGCAAAATTATAATAATCTTGTAGCATTTTCTGATCTTTTAGTCTATAAAGTTTAGAACTGAAACCCTGTCTGATTATAGGAAGTTGCTATTAGAGACTTCATGGAGCTGAAAATTGACCTTCTATTCTTGAATCTGAAATGCAAGTATCAAAGAAATGCTGGTGGGCCATCATCTATAGAAATCAGAAAACCTAATGGGGTTTAGACACTGAAGATGGCATACTCATTTGGTACAAGATTTGAAAGAGAGATTTTTTTTTAATAAAACCAGCTCCCAATTTTGTTTATTAATTTAATGATTTTCTTTCTTTTTTTTCCTTTTGCAAGTATCTGTCAGATTTGAACTCAGGTCCTCCTGATTCCAGGGCAGGTATTCCATTAAGAAAGACCAATTTTCAACAAGTTTTGAGATTGTATTCTTTTTTGACTCTGTTTCCCAAAAAGTCTCACCCTGCATATTTAAAGTCTGACCTAAGGCATTTGGCTACCTACATGACCTCTGCCTAGAACAGACATCTAAATACAAAAGGGAACATGTCCTTTTATATCCCTGATCTTCATGGTAAATTGCTATAATCATGTCAGGTGATCAATATTAAAATCAGGTACAGATATTTAAGTCATTTGGCTTACATTTATCTAAATTCTAATAACTAGTCAGGGACAGCTTGGTGGCACAGTGAATATTGACAGAAAGGAAAATCTCTACAAGTAACTTGAATTGAAGAGAAATTTCCTGAACAACATCTGAAGCCATAGAACTGCATCAGAAGTGGACTTTAATTTCTCTCTTTGTTGATTTTGCACTCCGTATCTGTATGGTCTATATAATCAAAAGGGAACTGCCTCCTTTGGATCTCTGTAATTTGCCTTTTGACCTTGTAATTGTATCACTCACTTTTATGTACTGTTATGGACCTTATATTGCCTGCACATATCTCTTGACAAAACTAGGTCCAAAAATATGTCATTCTCCCGCCAATATATCCATCATCTCCCTAAATCTCTAGCTGATTGATCCAGAGATGACACCTTTGATAAAAATGAGGAAATATCTAAGTCTTATTCTATATATATAATAAAATAATTTTGTTTCTCAGCCTCCAACTAGTAGTTATGGATCTGAGGTTGTTTCTGTGTGAAGATGTCAATTGGCTATGTCAAAGCTTGTCTCCTACATCTGAATGTTGACTTGGCCAGTGTCAGTACTATCTGGTCAGCTTTGTGATAGCATCTATAAATTCCTTTACCTAGGTCAAAAAATCACAAGATAAAAAAACATCTTGGATGAAGAGGCAATCCTATGATTATTTGTAAACATTCCCTCTCCAGTCTAAGTGATTCTTATCAATAGGAAGCAAATATTATAACTTATGAGGAGGATCATAATGTCATCTGTATGAAATCTCCTTGATTGTCTAACTTAGTTTTATGATTCTTTGTCTTTTCTTTACAAAATGCCCCCCAAATTTTGTATCATGGTTGATATCTTTAATGATACCATCCACTCATGGATCTAGTAAGCTCTTAGAGAATAATACTTCATAGATACAACTGACTTTTTGTTATTTCATTTTTAGCTTAAAGAAAATTATGTTTAACATAGATAGCTAAAGGAAAATAAAAATGAATCAGGATATAACCCTTGTGTCAGAAGTTCTTTCTTACTATGGATGAGACCAGGAATTCTTTTGGGCACTTGGTTGCTCTTCCCACCCAGATGAGACCCAAAAATGGTTTATCTGTCACTGATAGTACCAACCCACCTTACAGCCATCCAGGCTCACAACTTTTTTTCTTATAGATATGTTTAATCGCATAAAAGGATTCAAATCCAAGATTATAAAGAATAGACCCTTTCTCCTTTTTATGGATTGCCCTACCCCCAGGGATTTGTACTATGACTCAAAGTAATACTTTGATGGAGTCTAGCAAAAGTCAGAATGAAGACTTGATCCTGTTGCCTCTCTAGTGCTAATTCCTTGATTTGTTGCTAGTCACCCCATTCTAGTACTACCTCTTTTCCTGGCTCTCAAGTCCCGCCCCCCCCAATCCCCTAGGGAAAACTGGGGATTCCTTACCAGATCTGGAAAAATTTCCATAACTACTAGGTTTGGCTTGCTCAAGCATTTCTTCCTGAGGAAAAAACTTGCATTAAGGGACTATTTGCAGAGCCTTCTTTAGTCTCCACTACACATGTATGGGAATTAATGATTTTACAGAGTACAGGCATGTTATTTTAGGATAGCTATAATCTATCCCTAAATTCACTAGCACAATGAAAAGGGAGAAACTTTCTCCCTGTTTGCATTTCCTATTATGCCTGGTTGACCCCATTGGTGCAGCTGTGTTCTTCAAAAATCTAACTAGTATTTGAATGTTATCATCATTCTGGTTATGGGAGAGACAGAAAAGAGAAGGGGGGGTAGGAGAGAAAAAGAGAGAGAGAGAGAGAGAGAGAGAGAGAGAGAGAGAGAGAGAGAGAGAGAGAAACATTTTTTAAAGATTAAAAAAATAGCAAAAAAAGACCTAACATAGCAGAATTGCTGTGGAAAAAAATTAAATATAACTGTTCATGAAGTACAGATTGAAAATGCAAAATTATTCATTTAGGTCATTCTTCCCTCCCAAGCCTAAAAGGAAAGAAGCAGAATCTACTCATATCATAATTAGGGTCAGTTTAGAAGAGTACTTACCCTCTTAAACACTGCCCTTTCTTTCCTTCAGTTCTCCTTTATAGAGGGTCATGAAGGGATTTAGCTTTAGGGGCTGTAGTTGCTATGAAAACATGAAAGACTGCTCTTTGAAGTTAGCAGTTTACAAAGGTATTTTAAAATATTGAATAAACAGCTCTTAAAATATTTCCAGGTAACGCCAACTGCCAAGCTGGAGAGGAGAGCTAACCAAGTAAAGAACATTCACTACACCCTCAGATCTCAAATAAAGCTATAGCACAGTGACAAGGGAGAACAAACTCTTTTATAGAAAGGACCTGAACTATAAAAATATTATTGCCACAATGAGGAAGTAGCTTAACAGGGAAAAAGGAAACTTCAAGTTAAATTTCTTTTCTGAAAAAAAATGGAGAGAGGGAGAGAGGAGAGAAAAGGGTGACTTCCCAAATTTCTGTAGTAAAATAGATGAATTCAGATTTTGATTTCTAATCCATTTAACTATGCTCTTCTATTTTAAGGATGATCTCATTCCATTTGTATTCAAAGTTATGATTGTTAATTGTGTATTTCACACACACACACACACACACACACATGCACATACACATTCACTCTATCCAATATTCTTGTAAAATGTTTGTTTCCACTCCTCTTTTGCAAATAAGAAGGTAGCAGAAAAGTTTTCCTAAAATCTGTGATCTTGCATGTGAAACATCATGTTTCCTCCCTGTAGCTGCTCTTCTCTTATTCTTACCCCACTCTTGATCCTCAATTTTTATTCTTTCTTCCTTTCTGTTTTAATAGCCCCTTTACATTTTTCTTATCAATATTTCGGTTTGTTTTGCTTTTCAGAAAGTTCCTCAGTTCTTAAATGATTTCCCATTGACCTATTTTTTCTTCCCCGGGGCAGTTGTTTTTAATGTTTTATTTTTTTTTAAGATTTTATTTATTTTGAGTTTTACAATTTTTCCCCTAATCTTACTCCCTCCCCCTACCCCCAACAGAAGGCAATTTGCCAGTCTTTACATTGTTTCCATGGTATACATTGAGCCAAAATGAATGTGATGAAAGAGAAATCATATCCTTGGGGAAGAAACATAAAGTACAAGAGATAGCAAGATCAGATAATAAGATATCAGTTTTTTTCCTAAATTAAAGTTAATACTCCTTGGTCTTTGTTCAAACTCCACAGTTCTTTCTCTGGATACAGATGGTATTCTTCATTGCAGACAGCCCCAAAATGTTCCTGATTGTTGCACTGATAATGTTCTATTTCTTATGCTTTCTTTTGCTTTTCACTCTTTTGGTTTTGCTTTAATATTATTTATTTTATTGTGTTGTGGTTTTCTCTCTGACACATTCTAATCCAAGAATATTTGGGTCCTAGGTGAAATTTTCTACCTTGGCAATTTTTCCTTGCCATTATTTACTCTCTAGCTTTCCCATACTATACTTCTTGTTTTATTTCCTTTAGTTTCACCATGGTATTTTTTCCTTATGAGGCTTTTCCTGGACTTGTTGCAGGGTGACAAGTTTCCCATTTAAGATTTATCTTTTGAGTATCTCCCAAATCTACCAATTTCTTCTTGGTATTCAGTTTTCTTTAATTTGATCATTTTGAATGAGTCTTTCATAGACTCACAAATAGTTTCTGCCTTCTAGATTTATTTTGGAATTTCTCCTTCTAGTTTTTCCTGCTGGACTTTGTTGATAATATGCTGAATTTAATTTCAATTAATTTTTAGCTGATCTTTAGGATTTTCTAAATCATATCATCTGGTAAAGCAGTAACCTATATTTCTTTACCTATACTTGTTTCCTTGAATCTCTTTATTTTCTCATTGCTATAGCTGAAATTTCTAGCAATATATAGTGACCTTTCCTTTACCCTTGATCTTATTAGGAAGACTTCTAATTTTTCTCTACTACATATAGAGTTCATTTTTTGATTTTCTACCTGGCTACTCTCTGAACTCCAACATGATCTCTAGAAACTTGTTATCCTGCATGATCACATCAACTCTAAAGCTCACACCTCCTCAAACACACTGCCCATGGACATGAGACATCAGAGAGTTTCTCAAGGACCTCTGTTTAAGGATAGCTCCCAGGGCAGTCATATCATGATTTCCTAACATACTACATACCCCTGGCTAGAAACTTTCCCTACTCCTTTGCAGCTTTTTTTTCCCCCTACTATTTCCTTTCTCTATTAGACTGTGAGCTCCTTAAGGGAAGGCATTCTCTTTGCATTTCTTTGTATCTCTAGTGTTCAACAAGTGCCTGGCACATAGGTGCTTAATATTTATTGACTGACTTGGTTTTAAATAGATATTATTTACTCTACCAAGTAAGAGTTTTTAAGCTTTTTAGTAATTTTAACAGAAGCAGGTTTGATTGAAGCAGAAACAGGTATTAAATCTTTTCAGTATCTATTGATATTATCATGATCTTGTGGGTTTAATTATTCATAGTGTTAAAATGATTTATTATATTTATTTTCTTTCTTATATTGAACCATTTATGAATTCCTGGGTTTAATCATAGAATCATTGTTTTAGCTATTTGCTAATGTGTTTAATATTTTTTTTGCAATAATGGTTACTAGGGACAAACTTATAATTAAATCATCTTTGGGTGGGTGATAAAAATACAATAACACTCATTCCATTTCATTCCTTTTGGTAAGTTCAATAATAGTTTTTTTTTTAAAAAAACAACCTGTAACTTTATGAAATGTATACTCAATTTTTTTTTTGCAAGGCAATGGGGTTAAGCGACTTGCCCAAGGTCACACAGCTAGATAATGATTAAATGTCTGAGGCTGGATTTGAACTCAGGTCCTCCTGACTCCAGGGTCAGTGCTCCATCCACTGTGCCACCTAGTTGCTCCTACATACTCATTTTTAACAGATAAACATTTTCAACAATTAAATTTATATTCAATCATCTTTATTATTGTTTTTAATAAAAAAAAATATCTGAGGAAAAACTGAGGAAGATAGGCATTTACTTATTTGCTAAAGGTCACACATACAGTAATAAAACTGGAATTTGAATTCAGGTCCTGTGTTTCTAAGTTTAACACTGTCTACCATACCAAATTGAGGGCAGGACTATTTCAGATCAATGCCTATACAATTGAATTGCTATCTTAGGTAGAATCTATTGATTTTTTTTAGCATCTAATGAAGTAGCACCAGTTATAGCTGAACAATATCTTTTTTTCTCTCAGTTTCTTGAAAGTGTCATTTCTTTTTCTGATCCTGCCCTTAAAAGCATTTCCTTGATCATATTCCTAATCAAATAACTTGTTTAATTTCCAGTTAATCATTTCCATTTTGAAGTTTTTTACTGTTTTAATAGGCATAATCTCAATATCTATCCTAATTATGTTATTTATCTGTCTATTCAAAATATGCCAAAGGAGCCTGCTATAAACTAAAAACAAGCAGAAATATTTTTATTTCAAAAAGCAGAAAGAAAAATTATTATGAAAAAAGTTAATGTTTTATATATTAATATTATTGATATAAAGTATTTTACAAGGTATAACTATATCAAATACATTAAGAAAATAAGATATTCTGGGGCAGCTAGGTGGCACAGTGCATAAAGCACTGGCCCTGGAGTCAGGAGGACCTGGGTTCAAATCCAGTCTTAGACACTTAATAATTACCTAGCTGTGTGGCCTTGGGCAAACCACTTAACCCCATTTGCCTTGCAAAAACTTAAAAACAAAAACAAAAACAACCCCCCCCCAAGAAAATAAGATATTCCTTAGATGGTTAGGAGTCTATAGTATCAGGGATGGAGTCAAGATGACAGCATTTCCCAGGATCTCTCTTTCCAGATATTCCAAAAACTTTAAAATTATGACTCTACCCAAATTTTTGAGAGACAGAGCCCACAAAAAGATCCAATGAGTCAATTTCTCCAGCCCAAGGTAACCTGGAAGATCATGGGAAGGCTCCGTTCCATGGGGCTGGAGGGGACAGCAGTGCAATCACGATCACTAGGTGGG